>NC_056744.1:504452354-504637354 GCF_019279795.1 Protopterus annectens
AAACAAATTCTAATGTCTGTTCTTTGATATGCAGAGTTTTCTTGTATAAGGTAGTGTTTATATCAGTTATAGTTCCTGCATCCTTAATTTAGATTAGGTATGATTTTGTATTTACATCTTGTTCTATTACTGTTAAACTTTTTTTCTATTTATAGACCAAATTTGTGCATCAGATGGAATTAAAGTAGCATTTTAATGTTATTAAAAGTTAGGAAAACATTTTACGTGTAGCCATTGTACTATAGTTAGACAGATCAGCTTTGCATAAAGGGCATGTGCAGTTTAATGCAAAAAGTAAGCACTTTGGTAAAAGTGAGTCATGAAGAAATGGTTATATTCTTTAACAATGGCTTATACCCCTTATCAATGCTGATATCATTTTATTATACTAAAGTATTTAGTACCCATTAGAACTATCACTTGTATTAGTGAAAATCAGGGTAAAGGATGTGATATACTAGCTGACCAAATGCATAAGTACATACACATCTTTTACAAAGTGGAGTTTATATTAGCCGTATACTTCATTGTAAGCAATTCACCATACAGAAAACAGACAAGCAACACTCTTGATTATATGTATAAAAGCAGACAGAGGTCACATCTGATGGATACTCTTTTGGATCCTTTCCCATATAAACCTCACTGGGCTAATAATATTGTTTGCATAATCAGGAAACTATCATAATTGGTAGGAACATATTTCAAATGAAAATATTAATATTTACTGAATACTGATGTCATTTTATCATTTTAAACAAACTACATTATTTTATAGCGGTACCCACTTAATTATAATTGTCAGTATTAGAAATCCTTTTTTGTAACAACAAGTGCAGCACAATATCTATCTATCTATCTATATATATTTTTTGCCTTTTATGTTTCTGTATAATCAGTGTCTTTCATTATAATTTAAGTGCTGAAATAGGAAGTAAAAATTCTGCTAACATTATTATCACATGTTGTTTTATATAGCCCCACTATTTATCCTCAGTGGTGAGATATTTGTTAAAATAGGCTTAATTACTTTGGATATCTAGAAACATGATATCAAGGGTTCAGTTATGATTAATGTCTTGTGACAATCTCTCTACTCTCAGCACTAGAAATTTGTGTAAAATCGGTGGAACATATTTAGATATCTGAATGGAAATCTCACTTACCAATTTATCAGTCAGATTTTGTAGACAGTTTCTCTCCCCAAACTTTTTTTAACACTTATTATTCTGATAAAAATATGTAGTAATCTGAGACCAACCATGAATGCCTAATCATTTGACCCATTACAGTGTTTTGTTTCAACCAGCAGGGATGGTTGTTATCCTTCTCACTCTTTTTCCATCATCAGTCTTATAAATAGTGACACGTATATTCTGCATGATTGTCTAAGTACTTGTAACTAAATCTCAAAACAAATCTGTGGTAGCTAAACGTTCAAAAGAATTAAACATACATTTAGTTAGTTGAACCTTCCCCCAAAATAAATAAATCATCCAAAAACCTCATTTATCAGAGCATTTAAAAGTACAAATATAGACAAATAGGTGTTCTCACTAGCATAAAACTAAACTGGCATATATACTGGTAGCTACAGCACCCATTGCCACAACCTTAATCTGCTGGAAACTTTCACCCTAAGTAAAAAAAAAATCAATACCAGTTCCACCAATTTACAGATTAAGTCAACCTCTTTTCACTTACACTTTTTGCTAATAATAGGACTTTTCTAAATCAGTTTAATCATTTCTGCCGAGGGATAACACTAAACAATCACTAATATGACCAATAGTGAGTGCCATTTTCTCATCACGTTGAAAGTTTCGTATTATGCCAAAAAAAAAACCTAAAACCTTTTAACAACTGAGTTTTCTTACCTCAAGGATAGCTAAAGGTGCTGTCGTAGACACAGCAGCAGAAAAAGTTGAATAAAAATAAGGGTTCTGGTTGTTCTTGTGGAACTGTGGGGTATCAAACAAGCTAGGAATTTCAAACCATTTAGCAATCTAGAAATAGTATATATCTTCAATAATAATTTTGTGGAACATTACATCAAATATTGCACAATCCAATAAACTATAGCCATAGTTGAATAATTTTTAGCTATAATGTTGCATGAATGATCACCCATCAGTAGTAAATACATTTTGTCTGTATAATCAAAAGAGTCCATAATTACCTCTGCACTTCTTTTACTATATTATCCTCTTATCCTAATTCATGGGACACTAGGCTGAAAGAGTCTCACACACCTAGTGAAAGTGCTTTGTGATTAAGTAAGACAAAGCACATATTTTTTTCATGCTACTCCTACCTAATTACTGCCAGCCTGCCTAATTTGCAAAGATTTTACTAGGGAAGTGTCTTGCCAAGAGGGTCAGCTGATTAGTTGCAATTATGCAACCCTTGAGCACTATATGCTCAGCCCTGCCTTATAGTTAGCTTATACTGTATGCTCAAGCCTGCTTTATAGCTATCTTCTATGACCCATAGATCACTATATGCTCAGCCCTGACATAAAACCTATTAAACCTACTTGTACTTGGGCATAACTGACTCTCCAGCTCTACTATTATCTATATTATATCAGTGTACTCAGCTGATTGTTTCCAGCCCCTCCTAAGAGCTACTAACATGGTCTCTTGCCCGCTTTGCTCCCCACCCTGCCCCCAATTTCCACCCACCCCCCCAGTGGTCCTACCTTTATTTGAAACACTAACTCCTCCCATCTTTCCAACAGTCAACCACATTATAGGTTCATAGGTTCATAGGTTCATACTAGGCTATCTGCCCGAGGGCATCTACAAGCCTAGCCCATCGTTTTGTGGCTTAGGCCACCCCTTTAGTATGGGGAACTATACCCATTATTTTTCTGTGCCTCTGTCGAGCAGTGACACTGAGGTAATCCCTGGGGTATATCTGCGATCTCCCATCCATTGGTCAAGATTTCTCTTGAACAAGGCCAGCGAGGTGCTCTGCCTCACATGTACCGGGATTTTGTTCCACAGCATAGGGAGTCTTTGGGTGATGAATCTATCCCTCCAGCACGTCCTATTAATAGCCGTGTCAAGGTTTAAGTCTCCGCCCTTGTGGCTCTGATGGATCTAGATTTTTGAGGTGAAGCATATTCATCAAATCTGGGTTTGACATGGCCTTGTATGTTAGGCAAAGGTCACCTCTGAGCAAGCGGTGCGACTGAATAGAGCTGGAGTTCTTTCAGTCGGGCAGCATAGGACAGATTTTTGAGACCCTTTATCCTTTTGGTGAGGAACTTTTGTGGCCTCTCCAGCTGCTGCAAGTGTCGGGTCAGATACATTCGAATGGGGCATTGTACTCAATCATTGGTCTGATGAGTGATGAGTAAAGGGAGACTATGACCTCCCTTGATCTAGATGAGAATCCCTTCATGATAAGGTGGGCAATGTAGAAGGTCTTCCTAACTACTTTAGCTACATGGGTGTCGAATGACAGACTACTATCAACCTGGGTCCCCAGGTCCCTGATAACTTCTTCTGTGCTCAGTGGATTGCCACCTATTTGGTAGCTAGGGGTAACCTTGTTTTTCCCGAAGGGTATGACTATGCATTTTTGGCATTTAACTTTAGGCCGTGGCTCTGGCACCAGTTATCCGTTTCTGTGAGACCCTTCTGAAGGATATCTGTGTCAGATGTGTTTTCTACTATGGCCCAGTTTGCAGTCATCTGCAAACTTTGTCAGCCATAACCCTCCTGTGTTTGCTTGTACTTCGGAAAAGTAGATGCCAAACAAGAGTGGGCCCAGGACTGAGCCCTGTGGGACACCACTTGTGACAGGCTTTGAGTCTGACATGGCGCCAGCAGCTCTGACCCTGTGGGTTCTGTCACTCAGCCAGTTTGCAACCCATCTTGTGATGTATGGGTTGACATTTAAGCTGATGAGTTTTTCAATGATACCCGAATGGGGTATTGTATCAAGGCCTTAGCCAGATCGAGGTAGGCTGTATGGACTGCCTTTCCCTCATCAATGGCTTTGGTGACTGTTTCAAAAGTCAACCAAGTTTAAAAGGCATGATCTGCCTTTGACAAAGCCAAACTGGGTTGGATCCAAAGTCTGCAAATTCCCTATGTCTTTATTTATGAGGTCCATTATGATCCTCTCCATGGCTTTGCAGATAAGGCTTGTCAAGCTAATGGGCGGTAATTTCAGGGTCGGTGGAGGCACCGCCTTTGTGAAGTGGTACCACAGTTGCAGTGCGCCACTCCTGGGTAATGTATCCAGAGGTAAGACTTTGATTAAACAGCTGTCCTAGCTGTGGGTTTAATTCCTCATTGAGTTCATGGAGCACACAGCCGGGGACACCATCAGGTCCCATGGATGCTGTGTTTTTGCTTTGGAGAGAGCAGTTCTCACTTGGGCGCTGGAGATGTTTGGGGGCTGCAATCGTTTGGTATAGATATCTCTCCTTTTGGGGAGGGGAGAAGTTTGCACTGAACCTGTCAGCCAGTATGTTGGCAATGTCTGTAGGATCAGTAATCTTCACATCATTTTGAACTAGCTCTGAGCATATCTGGGAGTTTCCTCCCAGGTTTCTAACATAGCTAAAGAAGGCCTTATGATTGTCTTTTGAGTCTTTAGCTATTTTTCTCTCGAAATTTGCTTTGGATGATTTTATGAGAGCTCTTAGTTTTTACTTATAGTGATCAAGGGTGTCTTACCTTTTAAGGATTTTGCTCTATCTTGTAGTAGCTTCCTCCTTTGTTGTAGAGTTTGTTTATGGCTGGGGTCCACCAGACTGGATGCTTGCCTTTGGTACAAAGAGTCTTTGTTTTGCTTGGGATTGCCTTATCCATGCAGTCCTGCAGGTGCTGGTAGAAGGCATTTGTAAGTGATTCAGCGGCTTGAGTACTGTTTTCCTGCTCGGGGCCTTAAAGGAGACCACACTAGTCTTTAGAAGTGTGAAGTCGGCTTTTGAGAAGTTCTTTACTGTGGTCTTTTTATTTCAGGTGGGGTGGGATGAGGACCTCCAGCGAGATTAGTTTGTGGTCTGATCTCACCAGTGAGGGGTACACCTCCGGTGTTGAACATTGTGCTCCCATGTTCGTGATGATGAGATCAAGTATGTTATCTCCTCTTGTGGGGATGGTGACTAGTTGTTCCATGGCATTTGAGTTTATGAATTCCAGGAACTTTTGGGCTAGGGTGTTTGGGCTTGAGTAGTGTTCCCAGTCTATATTAGGGTAATTGAAGTCACCTAGTATGATGGTGTTTGGTGATACATTTATCCCTCTAGTGTTTTCAGGAAGGCCATGTGAGGTTCCTGAGTTTGTGAGGGTGGCCTGTAACATGCTACAATTTGCAGAGCAGTCTTGCCTATGGTTAATTGCACCTGGATGGTCTCCGATGCATCGTGCGTTGCCACCAGTCTTGAGGTGTGGGTGTCCTTGATGAATATGGATACCCCCTCCTTTCTTGGTATTGTCCAGATTTTGGGGCCGGAACCCATGATATGAGGTAAAACCTGATAGCGCCCGGGTGCTCTCAGGAGCCTTGAACCAGGTTTCTGTCACAGCACAGACATCGATGTTCTCCATACTGAGAAGGGCCTCGAGGTGCATTTTGAGATTTAGACTTCTGGCATTGAGCAGCATTACCCTTAGTTTTTTCCTTTTTGTGTTCTAGGGTGGTAGGTTTAGAATTTGAGCCTTGCCTAAAAAGGCACTATGGGGTGGCAAGAGCCTTTGCCAATATCCGGAATCCCAGGGTGACAGGTGCAAGCCGTCCCTTGCGAGCAGCGTGGCTTGTCCAGCATGTCATCCCAGGCAGACAGACACTGGATCCCCTTTGAATGACACCAGTGTTTAAGCCAATTGTTAAAGCTGATCATCTTATCTCTGTATTGTGGCATCATTCTTGGTGAAGGTAGGATACTGCTCAAGGTCAGGGTCATACCTGTCTGGGCTACATAATCAGAGAGCTCCTCAATGTCTCTTTTCATGTAGTCCAAGGAGGTACGCCTCAGGTCGCTTACACCAGCGTGGACAATGACTGAATCATATTTGTACCTGCTGTTGAGAGACCTGAGTGCTTGCGTTATGTGGCGGATTCTAGCGCCCGACAGGCAGCTTACTGTGACCTTCTCCTTACTCAGTCTGGTGAGCGGGACGTCAGTGTGTCTGACTATGGAGTCACCAATGACTAGTGTGTCTGGCATTGTGTTTGGCCTTAAGGGCTGTGACTGTTTGACACTCTGACTGTGAGGTCTATGTGTTGCAGGTGTTGTGTTCTGAGGTGGTGGTTGTTTGGGTGTCTGCTTTGGTGGCCTCTGCTGTTTTGGTAGATTTTTGATCAGAGCCTCCGAGTATGTCTTTGTGTGTTTATGTGTATGATTTGAGGTTGTAATGGTAATATGTGAGACTGGGTCTATAGTGTGTGTGGTAACCTTCTCCTCCTGACTGGTCTTGCCAGTCCTATGTTGAGAGAGCTCAGCCTCCAGTTTGGCCGTGTAGTTGCATCTCGCATGTATTTGTGTTTTGTGGGAGGAGGAGAGGGTTGTCTGTGTACATGAGGCAATTGTAACATTGCCTCAATATTCCCAGGTTCACCAGCTGAGCAGGAGAGGACACTAGCAACTGATCCTCGACATGCTAGAAGGAATAGACAAAAAACTTTAAAAAGATTCCGGGGACGTGGGTGACCGAGAAATGGGGGTTGCCTTTTGGGGTACTATCTATGACAAGAGTGCCGTATCAAGGTAATAAGTACTGTAGGAGCAAGTGCTACGTTTAACAGATAGAGAATAGTCTACTTGGAGTCAAGTAGAGATGATCTTTTAATTATAGGATACGCTGATTAGATCAGTAGTATAGTTCGAGGAAGGTAGTTTTAAGGGAAAATTTGAAGAGTGGACTTTAGGTAGCCCGAATAGTTTAAACCTGCTTAACCGGCGCTGCCCTAGTGTGCAACAGTAGCAACTCCGCTTAAATCGGGCTAAATCGCGCTAAAGCGTGCTTTATAGCAGGGGGCTGGATAAGACAGGAAATGACCCAAATTGGCCAACAAACCACAAGTCACTGCCCTAAACCACTCCTCCGAGGACAAATGAAGGAGTTATGGAAATGACCCCTAGTGGCCAACAAAACTACAGTTTCAAGTCAGCAACCACCTCTCCGGGGGGCAGGGAAGCTGCTCAACGTTAGTCACTCCCACCGATAAACACAGAGACCCCCCCTCAGCCCAAGCAAAAATGGCCTCACAGAAACCCTCAAACAGTTCAGGAACAGCAAGCCTGCAACTGAACTCTCCAACTCTCAGAAAAGTGGGAAAAAAGCAAGATTTTTTTTTGTTTTGTTTTTTACAGAGATAGCAGAGGTTCACAAGTAATATCAAGTTATAACAGTGCAGTAAATGACCCCACACAAGAGTGCTAGGTCAAGGACAGAAAATATGCAAGTTTTAAGAAAAAAACGATTTAAAATTAAGTGCAAACAGGAAATTCAGCAAACAGCTTTTGGTTGTGCTCTAAATACAGCTACTAATACAGAAATCAAGTTTAACAAGCCAGAAAATGCTCAAGCTAGGCAGCTATGCAGAAAAACTTAGCAAATAAACAGAGAAAAAACACTTAAAATCTCAAAAGTGGCTCCCCTCCTCTCTCAGCGTCCCTTCCTCTTGGAGGGTGCTTCACCAACAGCCAACAAGCCTGAAAAGACGCTCAAACCACGAGGCAACTAGGTTGCACTACTACTACTATCCCTCCTGCTCAACTAACATGTATAAGCATACCACACCTATACTCACTGCATGCACACTCCTTGCATACATCACAGCTTAACAAACCTCCACCAGTCCCCCACTCAACTACTACCACTGTACTTCTACACTCACCACCACTCATATCTCAACCCTACTCTGCTCCTCTCCCACCAAGTCAAAAACCTTCCCTATGCACCTTCCACATAGTCTATCAACCGCAGTACCAAAACAAAAATCATACCCACAACTTAACATAGTAACCCTCCCACCATACCTATTACCCACAGAACACAATCAGAAAACTTCCCTTATAAGCAAACATATTCAAAAATTGATAAAACTAATAACCTCATGCATATCTAAACTAGCACTTAGTGGAGACATCTACCCTAATCCTGGCCCCTCAATCTCCAACCCCACTCCTCATAATCAGACTAAAAAACACAACTTCTCTCAAATCACAGCCAATAGAAAGCAAAGCGACCTCCTTCTGCTAACCCTAAATATTAGAAGTATATCCAACAAGGTGCATGAACTCCATGCCAAAATAGACTTGTACTCCCCAGATATAGTGATCCTTACAGAAACACGGTTAAAACCAAACATTACCAATGAGCAAATCCTTCCTACCGGTTACAGTATACTAAGAGTAGACCAACTAAACAAGAGAGGAGGTGGTATAGCTATAATATTTAAACAGCATCTAAACATCCAGATCTTAAACGTAGCAGCTCCCCAAATAGGTAAAGAAGAAATAATATATACCAACCTCAAAATAAACCAAAATAAAACCATCAATATAATAGGATGCTACTTCCCACCTGTCCAAAGCATCCCTCTACTAGAAAACCTCCTCAGCTGGACTTCTCACCATCTCTCCCAAGAAAGTATAATTTTAGGTGACTTCAGTACTGACTGGCAATCCTGTTCTAGCAACCATTCAGCCCATCATGTAAACCTTCATGGCTTCACCCAACGAGTCCAGTCACCTACTAGGATAAATAAAAGCTCCAACAAGCACACTACCCTGAATTGGATACTAGTCAGTAAGAGCCCTCAGTCATATATAGCAGGCTGCCTATCGGACAGCCTCAGTGATCACTCCCCCAATGTTTCTACTCAGAAAACACCTATACCAAGCAAAACCTGTCATCTACCATCAAATACACAAAAAATAAACTTTAACCCACTCACATTTAGCTTATCCATCAAATAATGTAACTGGCAACCTCGAAAGTACCTCAGTCTAGATAATGTAGTTGACTTCTTTAATAATACCTTCCTGAGCATCCTTAATTACCACACCCACCATAAGACTTTCCCAAACCAGAGCCCAACCATCCCCATGGCTACAGAAAACCACTAATTCAGAAATGAAAAACAGGCCTAAAGCCTGTAAGCACTGGCATAAAACCAAACCCACCTCAACTAGACAGAAATTCCTAGAACTACACAATAGAGTCAAAAAACTAATAAAACAGGACAAAATCCAATGCTGCCAGTCTGCCCTTAACTCCTCCCAACATAACCCAAAACAATTCTGGTCCTCAATAAACACCATCCTCCACCCAGGTAAAGTAAGTGCCCCTACTCCTAACATCACTCACTCATCTGAAAATATACCTCTTTCAACACACATTTCACACAAACTGTACTATCACTAGACAACACAACCCCCCTCCAACACAAACCTTCAACTTCTACTAGCAATCTCCCCACTAGCTTCGCTTTTTCTCCTGTTCCTACCTCCAAAATAAAAAAGCTGTTAACTAAACTTAAACACACCAAATTAGCAGCAACCTCCCAAGTGAATACTTACAAATCACAGCTGACGCTCTAGCCTACCCAGTATCCATCTTGATTAACAGATCTCTGTCAGAAAGTTAAATTCCCACACTATGAAAAGTATCACACATAATTCCCCTTCACAAAGGCAGCTCCTACACAGAACTAACCAATTACCACCCCATAGCCATTCTCTCTCCACTCTCCAAAATACTAGAAAGATGGATTCATTCTCAGGTCTCAGATCACCTCCTTACTAACAACCTCCTCTCCAATACTCAACATGGTTTCTGACCACACCATAGCACCACCACTGCCTTACTCTCTTTCACTAACACTATCCTGCAATATAAAAACAATGGTTATCTCTCCTCATCTATTTTCCTAGACCTATCTAAAGTTTCAACATGGTACCACACAAGCAACTCATCTCTCTCTTCTCAGTAACCTATCCTTCTCTCAATCAGTCATCAACTGGTTTCAATGCTATCTGTCTGACTGACAACAATCCGTTGTATGGCAGGATGACCTATTCCCCCCCAACTACCTGTCTCTATAGGGGTTCCCAAGGATCCATCCTTGGACCCCTACTCTTTTCTGTTTTCACCAATAATCTAGGCTCTGCCACTACACATGGCACACTCATACAATACGCAGACAACTTAACCATCATCTGCTCAGCCCACTCCCTACTCAAACTGCAAAATGTCACACAGGATGCCTTTTGCTCTGCTAAAACTTGGTTATCCGATGCCCAATTAATACTCAACCCAAACAAAACTAAACTACTAATCTTCCAACCCACCAAACTTACTCAAAACAACTCTCACTTTAACATCACAGCAAAAGACAACACCACTATCCATCCTACAGAATACACCAAATTGCTTGGAGTGGAAATAGACAATAAACTGAACTTTGACATTCACATATCCATGACCATTAAAAAAGTCCACAAAAAGTTAGGAGCATTATTTAGAAATCAGGAACTACTTACCAAAGCAGCAAAGATTTCAGTAGCAAATTCCCACCTTATCTCCACCCTACTTTATGCCTCTCCAATATATACCAACCTAAGGCAATGCAATCTTAATAAGCTCGAAACCTGCTAGAACAAAATCACCAAATTCGCCACAGGGGCATCCTACCATAGTCACCACTGTCTCTCACTGGCAGAACTGGGCTGGCTGGAACTTCCACACCTCCTTCAATGGTACCAACTCGCACTCACCCACAAACTAGTAAACAATCCACTAAAAGTCCCATTCCTTCAGAATCTGCTTCAACCCTATCTTACTACCAGACCACTATGATCCAGCAACAAAAACCTCCTACAGATTACTAGAGTTAATAACTCTGCTGGGGAAGCACTATTCTCCTGCATTATAGACAAATTATGGAACTCCCTCCCACCCACAATTACCTCTTTAACATCTTGCACCCACTTCAAACCTTTACTAAAAGTGCACCTAAAAAACTTGCAGGATATGCCCTTACAACTCCCTCTCTAATATCACCCAGCCACCCACTACCTCTCTATGCACCCCACTAACTACCTTGATTACAGCAAGCTTAGTTGCTCATAAGCCTAGCTACTTATTATACAGTAGGAACTTCTTATTGCAACAATTGTTAATCTCTGTTATGTACCTCACAGACAACAGTGATTATAATTGTCTACTGATGTATTATCTTCTACATCTGTAACTATGTTCGACATCTGTCACTATGTGTTTAATTTTTTATTATGTTCTACAGCTGTAACTATGTCTATAATTTTTTAAATGCTATGTTTCTCCAACTGTATTATGTCTGTAACATTTTAATGTGGAACTTTTCTCCCCGGGCCTCCCCTGAAAATGGGCCTGCGTCCAGTCGGACTCTCCCAGTCAGCAAATGTAAATAAAATAAAATAAAATAAATAAACAAAATTTATTGGGATTCATACCTCAAACGTATTAGCTATTTTAAACCAACAAATGTTTATTTTCTTCACATGACAAGTTGTTAAAGTTTCTTGATCTTTTTTTACAGATAGTAGGAACATACTTTTTTGCATTGTTTCTCAAAAGTTAAAATATTCATTTAATAGGTGGGTTAATTATGTACTTTCTTTTTAATTTAAGTGCGAAAAATCCAGTTAATGTGGTGTTCATGAGGTATAAAATTTAACTTGTTTGTAAATATCCATAACTGAGTGAGAACATTTGTTAAATTAGGCTGAGCAGAAAGGACAAAGGCAAATCTCATCTTGAAAAACTAGCATATGTTTCACCAACAACTAATATGTTGTCAGCGCATGATCAGAAGTGACACTGGATTTACTATTACCCTAACAGGTATACGTTCACCTTTTGGCAAAGTATAAATATTGTTTCTGTTTCGCATCACTTTCTTTCTTTCTTTCTTTTTTTTTTTTTTTTTTGTCTGATGTTGTCATAGAGTTTTTCAATATCAAGATCCTCCAAACCATATCTATAATAGTTTTAAAAATATGTACCTCTGGTAGACAAACCCACTATATTTAAATGCATATGGATTGAGTAAATCATAATGGTATGGATTAAAGTTCATGCTGAAATGGCTTGGGCACTAAGGGAACATATACATCCTCTAACCAACCTTAATTTTTGGATCTTGAGATTCCTTCCCCCATCAAAATGTATCAAACCTTTTATCACCAGAAGAAAAACAGATGCTTCAACTACAATTAACAGTAACAACCATTATATTTAAATACTAGAAATGGCTGGAAAAAGATTTCGGCCATGGTTTTCATAAATACAGACACAGACTATATAAAGCATTTCATTTAGACCCTGACATAACAAATTTATATGAGCTTTGGAGCATTTACTTAGCTGCATGAGACACTCTGTGTTAATGTTATATGTTTTACTGTTTATGTTCTATTTCATTATCTCTATGTATTTTGTGTTGTAATCAACATTTTAAGGTCATCACATACCACATATGTGTTTTAATTGTTTATTATTGGTCGCTATATATAAGAATATGCTCACCATTGTCATGTTACAGTTACAATGTTAATAAACTTCTAGAATTAAAAGTAAAAGGTAAAATATTATCAAGTCAGTTTAAATATATAAATCAAAACTTCTCCTTGTATGTGTGTGCTTAAAAAAGTAAATCATTAAGAATGGAAGACAGTAAAACCTTCACTTCTGATATCAGATTATATTCAAGACTGTCATTGTGTCTCATCATGATTGCTACCATTTCAAAACCTGCTCTATCAAATGGGGCTACCAAGTCATAGTTCAATGGGGAACCCAGTTCCATGGCATGGTGCTGTGGAAGGCATTGATATATACTTTATTATCACCACATATGACTGCATTTCATCTTAGTTGTTTAATGAGTCTATATTTGCTTAACAGGTAGGTGGATGAGTTGCCACTCCATTTTCCGCCATCGACTAGGCTCCCTAAAGAGAAACAATGGAAAAACAATGTGAAATAGTAAAAGATGGGTAAACATAACAAAACAATGCTACACACTATATACAATTATATGGTGAAATAGATAGTAAAGTAAAACATTACAGTATTAGAATTAAAGTAGATAATGTGCTATCATTTATACTGAGTGTTTGCATACTAAGACTGCTGTTTTATAGCATCTTACAAAGTTAAAGAATCCATGAAATGCTAGAGCATTAGCAATTATTGAGCAACTGCATTCATGCTGCTTGATTATGTGTTCTTCTGATTTAATTTTCAAGCTTATCATGGTTTATTGATTTCTTATTTTAATTGTTTTATTTTTGCAAAATGCCTTATCTTTGATTGAAACCCAAATGGGGGTCTTTACATGGATGGACTGTTATTTCCCTAGAGGGAATACATTAACTGCAAAAGACACTTTTGGCAATAAGGGTAGACAATGTCTTTCCTGTTCAAGTTAAAGACAGAAGTGTACAAGGGAAGCATTGCCCTGATATATTTATGGATCATCAAGAAAAATGAACAATAAAATGTTGACTGTGGTTTGCAGAAGTTGTACATCACTGTTAAACTGAAAGACTATTATAGGGTAATCAAATTCTATTTTATGTAAAAGGACATTTCATCCATTGACTTCTAAGCTTCAGATAAATGCAGAGAGAAGAGTCTGTAAGAGAGATATGCATGACCTATGATCTTATGTACTGTTGTTTTGATGTATATTTTAAAAGAAAGTTCATAAACTCTTAAACTGCTCAGATGGCATTTTAGGTAAGTTTCCAAATATTGAGAACTTTGATACTAAAATTATCCTGTGGTTTTATTTGCTGCTGTTGATTTATTTCATTTTTTTATTATTTTTGTAAATGTTGAGCACAACAAAATTCTGAATGTATTGTCTATCTTAACAGACATTTTGGCACAAAATAATTCTTGAACTGGTTTAGAATTTTGCAAATTCTCTGCAATGGTACTGTTGCATTTCCCATCTCTTGGAAATATTATTGTCTTATTCACATCTACATATTTGATGTGAATGCTTCTTTCCCTAATGCTGAACAATATAAAACTTTTGGAACTGACTCTAGAGTCATGACAGATCACACTGCTGTTTCTAATATATTCAGATTAAACTTTTAAAGATACCATATCACATACATAAATCTCTGAAGTTTTGTTTATCCTCTGATGAAGGCATACGAGATATTGCACTGATTTTCTCATCATGTGATTTCAGGTATTCCAAAGTTAAGGCATAATCCATGGACCTGAATTCTGTAATACTGATTGTATTTATTTTTGAGATTACACTTTCTAAATCTCTTCAGAAAAGGGATATATTTTATGTCTTACTCTTCACTGTTTACAGTCCATACTATTACATGATCAATAATATTAACAAATGTCTGTCCCTTGATCATCTGCATAACAGATTTCTGAAACACTTTGGGTGCTGAAGAATGTGACCTGGAAGTCAGAGAATGTGTATGTTGCTCTATGTGAATTGAATGTTGAGAGCTTCAATATTTTTCCATCAAGCTTAGTTTGCTGAAATCCTTGTTCAACAATAAGCATGATAAAACAGGTTACATTTAGATTAACATAGGCTACTTCTACTTCACAAAGTGGATAATGTTACCTTACATCTTTATGGATGTATTAAAATCTTGCTGGTCTGTGCCTGGTTTCACAGCAGTAAACATACAATTCACCTAACCAATAAGCGTCATTTGTTTTTTAATTGCACTGATTTTCTTAATTCTGCTAAACTCATTTTCATTTCTACTCCTTAAGGCTACTGAAACTTTGCTTGAAACATCTACCACTGGTAAAATGGGTGAATGAGTCTAAATATGTGTAACTTCTGGCAAAAAGTTCAGATTAATAAATAAACTTCATATTCAAGAATTAGTAAACCATTAATTCATTTCCAATACCAAGCCTCTGACAATTATAATCATCAAACACATTTGGAGCTTCTGTTAAAGGTGTCAGACATGAATCTTGTATTTCTAATTCTCAAATTTAAAATTACTCAGGAGCATTATATGACACATTGACCAGACTGTTTTAATCAAAGGAAGAAAAATATACTGTATATGAATGAGGTAATGATTGCAGGAGGAAAGAATTCTTTGAGGAAGTCCTGAAACTAGAGGACATGCTCTCCTCTGGGTTGGAAGTACAAGATGCAAATGGTGTAACTGTGTTCATTTTGTAGATAAGATGACTAAACATCACTAGAGAGGTAAGACTGTAGGAGTGGATGGGATTCTGATGGAAATGCTGAAGGTGCTATATTTTTGGGATGTCATGGCAGCACACTTTGTTGATGTTTAAAAGATACAGACAACATCTCTGAATTGATAAACTAGGGTCATGGTCCCATGTTTCAAAAAGGGACAAGATGGCTATAGTCCAATAATAAAGAAACAAATTCCTCTGCTTTCTTGATGAAGCTTATGTCAGTGTGTTGGTAATGAAATGCCACTGGATGGCTGAGCATCTCAATAAGCAGCATTGTTGATGCTTTCTTGGTCATGAAGCAGTTCAGAGAACCATGAAATGGAAGTGTGCTACACTAAAGCGATAGCAGAATTGTACTTCTTAACTTGCAGTACTTCTTACTAGCAATATTTATGGGAAAAACATTGCAATAGTAGTCCTATGTTTTTTTTTTTTAATTTACCAAAAAAAAGGTGTAGAGGATTTAACCTCATGCTTTGATTTGGTGGGCTGTTTAATTCAGTTATTTTGCCATTGCTATAAACCTGCATCTGAT
This sequence comes from Protopterus annectens, assembly GCF_019279795.1. Classification (NCBI taxonomy): domain Eukaryota; kingdom Metazoa; phylum Chordata; order Ceratodontiformes; family Protopteridae; genus Protopterus; species Protopterus annectens. The sequence goes on from NC_056744.1 coordinate 504,468,120, forward strand.
TCACATTAATGTTTTTTTTTCCTAATGATGATCCCATGAAGTTTCCATCTTATCTGCCTCAGACTTCTGAATGAGCACATCATATATGTGCTGTAAAAAATCTCTGTTTTGAATAGTTGCCTTGTCATTTGTTATCTGAAGTGGACTCAGTCTTCAGAAGGGTGAGAGTTCCGATTTTCTGCTCTCTGCTAGCAACCAATAGCAGACTATCTTTTATTGTTGGATTCTGAAGATGGCTATCATTAGGTGCTATCAGGATCCCTCCAAATGTACCCGGACCAGTTGTTCATTTCAATGTTTCCAGGTTTGCCATGCTATTATCAGGCTTGAACTTTTGTTTTACTGGTGTTTCATTCAGAACTATTTCCCCTTGCAACTCAACCTTTAGAAATGACAATGCTTCTTTGTGGGAAGACATAGCAAGCTGTTTGCTTTCACATTTAATAACCAGTTTAGCAGGTTATATGTGGAAGGTGGTCATGCCATTTTTATTGCCGACAGACTGAACATGTACAAAGGCTCTCGTGTTATACATTACACTATAATCCTTATTACTGGCAATCATTAATGATTTCCCTTCATTGCCAGCTAACAGGATTCTTAATCAGCAAAACTCAAAATTCTGAGTATGATCTGTCTTAGAGAGGAGTTTTTAGAACAGGTGATCTGATACTTCTGTGCATCCTCTCTATGGTGATAGAATATGCTGGGTTTAGATTTAGGGCTTTAATCAAATATTCCTGTACGTATTCCAAGTTTCCACAGTCCATGTCTTCAGGAATCCCTGAAAATCAGAGATTATTTCTCCTCAAAATGTGTTCCATTTCAGCAGTCCTCGAGATGATATGGCACAGTTCCTTGTCATGTCATTGGTCCACACTGCTGAACTCTCTTACAACTACAAGGTTTCTATGTTGACAGTTGTCTTTAAAATATTCATCAAAGATACAGATCTCCAGCTTATGGTAAAAAATTAAGTTTTCTTTGTTATTAGTAGCTATAATCTTAAGTAGCTTAGTTATCAAATCTGCAAGTCTGTACATTTTAAAATTTAAATGCTTGCATTTATTGAGACCTTTTCCTGTTGGATTGTTTTGTTCCATGTAGTCAGGATGAAAGCACTGATTTCTAATAGAATGGAGCTATTAACTCAATGTTTTATTCAATATCTATTTTATGTCATCAACACAATATACCTTTTTGCTAAACAGATGGCTTAGAGATGTGAGAAATTGTGGGTTTTAAGCATCAATAGCATGATAATGGAGAGTTAATGACCCATAATGAACTTTCTCACAGCATGTCCTAATAGTTTAACCAAGCAGATATTTTACTATTTTCAGGACACTGATCTGGTCTCCTTTCTCAGTAACTGTCTAAATTCTCCACCCAAGTAATACACTTACCAATGGATCAAATTACTTTAAGTACCTTCACACTTGCAATTCCACCTTATTAACTTCCAAAATTGCCAGATACTAAAAACAAATGTTAATATAATTGAGTATAAACTTTGAAGGTTACATAGTTGAAGTCCTGATTATTTTGCTATAATAAAGTACTCCATTCTATAAAGTACCAGCTTGTGCTTGTTACACATTAAGTGCCTTTACTGGCCTCACTACTTTGTATTTTGTTTTAAATCTATGAATAGACCCAGCAAATGCTTTAGCACACTCTCCCCATATTCCTTTTTCACAGACTCTTGGGGATCATCTCTGTTATATTCTGAATACTAGATAAGTTGAATCTAGTTTCCAACACCTCTATAGGTTCATAGGTTCATACATAGGTCCTGGGCTATTGGCCCTTGGGCCTATATAAGCCTAGCTAAAAAGGTACCCTGGCTTAAGCTACCAAAGAAAATTATTTTCATGTGCCCCTGTCAAGCAGAGCCACAGAAGTGATCCCCAGGGTGAATTTCCTATTTCCCATCCAATCATCAAGATTTTTCTTGAAGAGTGCTAATGAGGAGCTTTGTTTGATATAGATAGTTTGTTCCAGAGTATGGGAAGGCTCTAGGACAGGAATCTATCCCTCCTGCATGTTCTGTTTATTGTGGTGACAAGGTTTAGGTCCCTAGACCATGTAGCTTGGAGGGATTGGGATTTCTTTAAGTGGATCATGTCGAACAGCTCTGGGTTTGACATAGCTTTGTATGTTAGGTAGAGATCGCCTCTAAGTAGGCAATATGCAATGAAGTAAAGCTGGAGTTTTTTGAGACGGTCTGCGTAGGGCATCTGTTTGAGACCTGTAATCCTCTTTGTGAGGTATTTCTACGGCCATTCCAGTTGTTGTAGATGTTTTGTGAGGTACATACCAAAAGGGGCGTTGTACTCTATAATGGGTCTAATGAGTGATGAGTAGAGCGGAACAATGACCTCTTTTTTCCTGGATAAGAAACTTTTTGTGATGAGGTGTGCCATGTACAAGAATTTCCTGACTACTGTGGCGATGTGATTATCAAAGGAGAGACTACTGTTTACCTGTGTCCCAAGGACTCTTATCACACTTTTGGTGTTAAGTAGACTACTACCTATGTGATAGTCCATGGGTACATAGTTTTTACTAAAGGGGATGACAATGCACTTTTTGACATTGAGCTTGAGGCCATGGCTTTGACACCAGCCATCTGTCTCAGTGAGGCCCTTTTGTAGAATGTCCACATCGTTAGGAGATTGGATTATGGCTCCTAGTTTGCAGTCATCTGCAAACTGTGTTAGTCAAAGACCTTCTGTGTTAGCCTGTACTTCACAGAAGTAGGTACCAAACAGGAGAGGACCCAGGACTGAACCCTGTAGTACTCCACTTGTCACTGGTCTGAAGTTGGATTTGGAGTCTGCTACTTTCACAGTATGGGTTCTGTCAGTGAGCCAGTTGGCAACCCATCTTGTGACATAGGGATTTATACCTAGTTTAGTGAGTTTCTCTATAATTCCAGAGTGGGGGATGGTGTTGAAAGCCTTGGCGAGATCTAAATAGGCTGTGTGAGCCACCTTACCCTTGTCTACGGCTTTGGTGACTGCTTCAAATAAGTCTATCAGGTTTAGGAGACATGATCTGCCTTTTACAAGCCTGAACTGGGTGGGGGTCCAGAGTTTGGAGATTACCAATTTCTTTGTTTATAAGTTCCATGATGATACTTCCATGGCCTTGCAGACCAGGCTCATCAGGCTAATGGGGTGGCAGTTCCCAGGGTCCATGGTGGCTCCCCCTTTGTGGAGTGGGACAACCATCACTGTGTGCTATTCAGTGGGCACAAAGCCTGAGGTGAGGCTATGATTGAAAATGGTACTTAGGTGGGGTGTCAGTTTGTTCTGTAGTTCATGTAGAACACAGCCTTGGATGTTGTCAGATCCCATGGATGCTGTGTTCTTGGCTTTGGAGAGTGTGGTTTTTACCTGTGCAGCTGTGATTACAGGAACTTTGCATTCTAATGGTATAGAGATGGGCCCTTTAACGGGTGAGAGGGGAGTAAAGTTAGCACTAAACCTATCTGCCAGGATGTTGGCAATATCAGTTGGTTCTGTATATTTAGTGCAATTGTGCTGTAACTCAGATCAGATCTGAGTGTTGCCATTGAGATTCTTGACATAGCTATAGAATGCTTTGTGGTTGTCTTTAGAAGCAGTGGCAATCTTGTTTTTATAACTAGCTTTGGAGGATTTTAAGAGGGATCTCAACTTCTTACTGAGGCTGATCAGGGAGTTCCTCCAATCATGGGATTTTAGTCTTTTTTGCAACAGTTTATTTCTTCTGTTGTAGAGTTTGTTTATGGCAGGGAACCACCAGACTGGCTTCCTTTTTTTTGGAGGATAGAATCTTGGTTCTGTTAAGGATAGCACGATCCATGCACTTGTGTAAGTGCTTATAAAGTGCATTTGTGTAAGATTCAACAGTCGTAACTCTATTGTCCATCTGCATGGGTGCTGTGAAGTTTGTTACTTCTGTCTTAAGAAGCATGAAGTTGGCTTTGGAGAAATTTTTTATGGTGGTTTGCCTAATGGAGGCGGGACGGGATGTGGATGTCTAGGGTGATTAGCTTGTGGTCAGATCTGACTAACGAGGAATTGACCTCTGGTGTGGAGCACCAGTTGCCCATGTTGGTAATGACCAGGTCTAGGATATTGCTGCCCCTGGTGGGGGTGTGGATAAGTTGATTCAAGTTATTGGAATTAATGAATTTCAGAAAACATCGAGCAAAAGAGTTGGTACATGAATAGTTTTCCCAGTTAATGGTGGGGTAGTTGAAATCACCCATTATTAAGGTGTCATGTTGCACCTTAATATTTTCCAGTGTATCAAGACACATGGGGCATGGTGGGGGATCTGTAGCAAGCTACAATTTGGATTGTGGTCTTGCCCAAAGTTAGTTGCACTTGGATAATCTCGGATGCATTATGCTGAGCAACTAGCTTGGAGGTGTGGCTATCCTTAATGAATATGGACACGCCTCCACCTTTCGTGTTTCGGTCCCGGTTAGGTGACCAAAAGGTGTGGTATGAATTATAGCCTGGTAATGCAGGGGTGCTCTCTGGAGCCTTGAACCAGGTCTCTGTCACTGCACAGATGTCAATGTTCTTTATTTTAAGGAATGCCTCGAGTGAGTGCATTTGAGGTTTTGACTTCTAGCATTGAGTAGCATCACCCTCAGATTTTGCTTGCTTGTACCTATTACGGTGGTGAATTTGTCATTTGAACCTTGCCTAAAAAAGGCACTATAGGGGTGGCAAGAGCCTTAGCTAGTATCCGGAATCCCAAGGGCAACAGGTACAGGCCATCTCTGGCAAAGAATCATGGTCTGTCGATCATGTCATCCCAGGCAGACAGATCCTGGATCCAGAAGCATAGCCAATTGTTAAAGTCAATCATTTTGTCCTTGTACTGTGGTATCATTCTGAGTGATGGCAGGATGCTACTCAGGGCAAGGGTCATACCTGCCTGGGCTACAAGATCGGAGAGCTCCTCCATGTCTCTTTTCATGTAGTCCAGGGAGGTACATCTCAGGCCATTCACAACAATATGGACCCTGACAAAGTCATATTTGTACTTGTTGTGGAGTGAACTGAGTGCGTGCATTATGTGGTGGATCCTGGCACCCGACAGGCAGCTGACAGTAACTTTCTACTTGTTTAGCGTGGTGAGTGGAACATCAGTATGCCTGACTATAGAGTTACCTATGACTAGAGTGCTGGGTACATTGTTATGACTTATGGGCTGTGGTTGAGTGGCACACTGAGTTTGTGGGCTATGTGTCATTTGGGATGGGTTGGGCGGGGTGGAGGTTGCTTGCGTTTCTGCTTTGGAGGTCTCTGTTGCTTCAGCAGATTTTTATTGGAACCTCCATGAGTGTAGGTGTGCGCTTTTTGTTTCTATGTGTGTGCTTTGGTGGTGTAGTTTTTGAGGAACTATGTGATGAGTTTGGTGTGGTGCAAGTGTTTACCTTCTCCTCTTGACTGTCTAGTCCACACACACACACACACACACACACACATACACCAACACTGCTCACCTAAATCAATACCTCAATTCATTAGTGTTAAATGGCAAACAAAATAACAGAAAATATAAAAGCAAACTTAAATAAAGTGGAGCAACATAAATCATCACCAGCAACGGGCTAATCATAAATGGATTTACAAACAAAACTGACAAAATTCTTACTGAATAACTAAAGTTACAAATGAACTATATTAAACTATAAAAATAATATATCTTAACATTATTCTCACTGTAATGCTAAAGCACATGAAAGCTATTAACTGATACTACTAATTCTTTTTAAAACACATCATAACTAGAGTAGAAATCCATTAGTAATATATTCCATTAATAGAAGTGTGCAAGAACTATCTAAATTCAAGCGCTTCATATTAAAGTTTTTAGGAAGTACTCAGTCTGGTTCTTGGGCAAGTAATTTGATTCAGTTGTTTATTTCATCATTTTGTCTTACTAGATAGCAAGCCATAGACTACAAGAATAATCTTGTGGTAGTCAACACCAGGAAGTGGACAATGTATGCTATAGATTTGTTTGCAGTCACTAGTGTTTACATGGAATGTTCCATCCACCATTACATAGTCTGCTTCACATACAATCTGTAGATTTTTCACAGGTGTTATTATGACAATATTATTACATAATACCCCATCACCATCATGTTTAATTATAAAGTTGCCATGTTTTATTGGTAACATATCCAAAGTAAGTTCCTTTAAATTAGTAAATCCTTTAAAAGTATCTCCTTTAACTTTATTTCTTGTTCTAATAACTGACTGCTTCAAAGCATTTGTATTTGGCAGTTCTGTCGAAATATTAGGGGATGTACTCACCAATACCTCCAATACAACTCTGCAGGGATCCTCTTCAGACTGCTCAGCTCTACCTTTTATGGCTGCACTAACTTTATAGACTTCAGGTTTCCTAGGATCTGGGGCATGAAAATGTGCTGTACTTTTTTTCAATATTTCTCCATCTACACCCCGTCAGTGATGCACCTGCCCTTACACTTTTCCCTGTTTTTAAGTACACAGCACCAATATTTCCTATTAACAGATGCCTTCTCCAGGTAATATTGGTAACTATCCACTACCAGCATTTAATGTCCTTTTTCTGTGTCTATGGTGGTGTATACATCATTGATAGTTCCAGGTAAGAATGTCTTATTTGCTATTTCATTTCCCTGTAAATACAAAGTTAACTTTTCAGAATTACAATGAAATTATCTGCTGCTCTACAAGGATGTAATCATTCTGACACAGAATATTACATATACTGCTTAACATACCTTTGATGCATTTGCCATCACTACAATCTTGCCAGAACGTACGTTTCATTAACGTATTGTTGTTTACACTTCAGGACATTGGATTTGACTTTAAACTGCAGAATCTCTGTAGCAAGGATACATATTGCATTGTGCCACAATCCGATTGGTCACATATCATATTACCGAAATCCACTTGAGCGACTGCATGGTACTGTTCACTATTTTTTGTTCACATTTATTTGGTTCGTACAAAATATTCGTCCATATAGCTTTCGGCATTATTACTTTCACCATATTGCAACTTGTACTTAAGATAGTAAACCATATTATATATATATATATATATATATATAGTTCATAAGCATGAAAAGTACAGAAGAATGAATTTCAAACGACTGAGACTGGAATGCCAATAACTTCATAATAACAAAAACCAAAATCATCGAACTATAGAACATTGAACGTCTACACAATACTACTGAGTAAAAGTGAGTAAATGTACAATCCAAATGTTTTGCAAAGGGCAAGCTCCCCAAGACCCACCATGTGGGTTGCTGTGCTTAATCACCCCACGCACATTACATATACCAACATGGAGACTGCACTGCAGCTGGGAATGGACAAAACCCCAGTCCCAGCTGTACCATAATCATGCGCAATAACTCACCTTCCTGCTCAGTGTTCTGCAGTTCATTGTTTTTGGCTTTTGTTATTATGAAGTTATGGCATATTGCTCTCGATCTTCTGAAGTTCATTCTTCTGTACTTTTGAGCTTGTGAGGGCAATATATATATATATATATATATATATATATATATATATATATATATATATATATATATATATATATATATATATATATATATATATATATATATATATATATATATATATATATATATATATATATATATATATATATATATATATATATATATATATATATATATATATATATATATATATATATATATATATATATATATATATATATATATATATATATATATATATATATATATATATAGCACCACAAAATTGCACAGAGAAAAGAAAAAAAAATATCCACCATCCAAACAAATTCCATCACAAAGAATAATTATAAGCACCAGATTTGTTGGACTGCTGTAGACCACAGTTTCACTCCAGAAGAGCTTGATTAATGAATAAAATGCACTGGCAATAACCTGACTAATTAACAGTAGTCAAAAGTCACACATGGAAAATCACACGATAATAAATGTGATTGGAACAGGATTTAAATATATGATATTGCACATTGGGTATTTCATGCACAATATGTTTTGGCTGTTCATTTATTCAAACTCTATTATATATTTTTTTTCTGTGTTTACATATACATTACTTTGAATAATGCAGAAAATTTGCCTTGATAATGTTTATCAAATGATTAGTCACATGTGGCTTTTGACTATTGATTCATCACTGATCAGCCCAGTTATACAATACATTGCCCCATTTGGAATATATCTCTGGATGTATAAAACAACTGGAAATACCCCAGAGGTCCGTCATTAAGAAGAGAGTGGGTTTAATAACTGGAAGCTACCAGAAAAGTAGCACTGTCCCTTTTTTTCCACACCATATGCATTCCTCAACTTTTCCTTGCCTTGGTCTTAGATCTCTTGCACCCTCACAAATCAGACAGTTTCATAAATATGAGAAACAGGGATCTAAATATTCTTCAACAGATTAATAAAATAATGTGATGAGACAAATCCATCACTCCTAATCTCCTGCCTGTCTGGAACAGTCTCCCTCTGCAGATCTTGCAGTCAGGCGCACTATTTGTCCTTAAATAGGACCTGGATAATTTGATGGGTATTCCTGAATTTTCCCTGTGCCTGTGCTTAATTGTTTTTGCCTTCATTTAGAAGGGATGCCCAGTCTAAGGTGGCATTGACTGGCCTGGCCCTCGTTGACAAGGTAAGTATATTTCTAGGGTGGGTAATGACAATATATAATGGCCACAATAGTCAATTGTCTTGAATATTCCTATAATTCCCATGATGGCAAACTACTTACTTTTCATACAGAAGACATGAATATTGCTTTCCATGGTCTAATCAAAATATACAACTATTTTAACTCACAGTCATAATAGGATATGTAGACAAAAATGAAAACTTGGACAGTTATATGGAAAAATTTGCATTGCAAATAGATCCTTATGAGGCAAGATGGATAGCAAATTAATTAAAATGCAGAACCCATGTGGTGAGGGTGGCAAGGGTGTCATCAATGAATATGAAGGTTTATTGAGAATTAATTGATCAAAGACATTGAAATATTATTCCATCTTTTTGGAATTTAAAGGGTTATATTGATAACGTCTATATTTGTATATTTGCAGCATTTCATACACTGAACTACTACTTTTACACAGTGGATACAAAGCCTTTCTATTTTCATTTATATTGCACCAAAAATTGCAATTGTTCAAGCTTTGTAGACAAATTTTTGCAGCATTTCCAGTTCATTAGAAAGAAGATAGAATGTGTGTTAGATTTTGCCTGGAAATCATTTCATCTAAACCAAGGGTCGTAGCTTTTGACATTACTTTTCTGTACAAACCACTGCTTCATAAAATATAGCCAACAGGGCTACCACGGAGTTTATACTTCAGTTAAAAGTCAACATGTCACAGCAAACACTTAGGAACCGTATATTGTTTTGCCTCTAACAGTCACAATATTTCTAAATGAATTGAATTGGATGTGGTTCATCATAAACTTCTCTCTCACAGGATTAATATTTTTTGTATTTTCCCTCTCAAAATATCTTGTGGTCTATTGGCAAGTAATTACCATAAAATATTTAGTTATGATTAATGGCAAATAAGGATGTACTTTTTCACATTTATAATGCATGTCATTTTGAAAATCTCAGGCATGTTTATTTACTAACTGTTGTGGCAGTTCTGTTCTTTATTCTGAAGAAGTTCTGAGAGTTACAAGGTTGTTGTTTTTCTTTCGGCTTTTCCTGGTTGGGGGTTGCCACAGCAGAACTCCGGTCTACTAATGATTGGCAGTCAATTTTTTTTATTGTGCTGAGGTGCCAGCCCAACACCCAACCTTCAATGAAGACATGCCCATTCATGTATGTCTTTTGAAAGCCACTCGACCACAGGGAGGACATGCAGACTCCACATAGAAGGTGCTTCAGTCGAGAATCGAACAGGAGAACCTCTTGCTTTGAGGCGACAACGCTACTGCTGCACCACCATGACTTCTGTGCGTTACAGGGTGAAAACACTATTACCCATTGAAACATTTTGTACTTTTTATTTGGGGTTGTTGTTTGCTTCATTTGCACATATCCTGCCAAGCCACCTTTTATCTGTTTGATTTGGTCTTTCCTTCGTGGCTTTGCTTGGTTCAGTGTTTATATTAATACACTTGTATAGTACCCATAGTTGACAGAGTTAGGATTGCATACTTCAAACTGTAGGTGTGGTACAGTTGCATAGTTTAATAATTGCTAGTGATATTTCAGGGTAAGTTTGAATTGTAGGGTTTTTTTTTTAAAGCTTGATGCTGTAGCATTAGCAAAGCAGGAGTTTGATGCAGCAGAGAAATGTTATGTATAGACATAAACACAATTTGTTCAGCATGAAGTCCTTTTTTGGTATTCACTTTTGTATCCTTAATAACTTACTTTTTCATCCTTGGCTGTGCCTGGGTCGCCAAATAACCTTGCTGTATCTCTAGGTTCAATTCAATGTACAGAATATTATCAGATTTTCTGTGTGATTTGACATCCATATATCATACCAGAATGGCTAGGTGTACAAATACTTTATTATGCCCAGTTCTGTTGTAAGTAGTTTTCCAAGTAGGGGAGGGGAAGCTTATGGTTGAAAGGAATGTAGAATATTAAGAAAAGGCAATCTAACTTCAGAAGTTGCTTCCTTCTTCAGTTAAGGAAATGTAATTGAATGTGCTTTGTAATATTCTTCAAATTGTTAAGTGCAAGTCAGGCAATTTAATGTAAAAAGCAAGTGATTCTTTGTTCTGTTACTTGCATGTCTGGTTACATGCAACAGGGAAAGGTTATAGAAGGATTTTATTTTCATTACAGAAGTTTGGTTGGTAACATTTTTTGTGTCTTCAGAAAATGAATTTTTTGACCTTTCAGCAGCAGCTGACTTGTGAGTGAAAGATGAAGGAACAAATGGTGCCATGGTTCACAATATTTAATTAGTTTACTGAACTGAATCCATACTTGATAAAAACATGGCAAGAAACACAATCTAAGAAATAAATTAACACCATCATATATGTACTCAAACTGTAAAAGGTGTTACTCTGTTGTTATGGGTCACTGATGCCATTAAATGAATAGCCTGAAGTTCATACATCCTCCACAGTCAAAACCCCAGCTTAGTAGAAACATGATGGCTTGTCATATCTAGTTTTAATGATAATATGCATGTAAGAAGAAGTTAAAGATTCATATAACTTCCATTCTTAGAGTGAATCATTTAAGACGTGTACAGACAGAAATAGCAACAGCTTTACTTGCGTAACTTGTACTGTGCATTTCTTATGAAAATATGGTACTTTCTTTAAATTCTTGGCTTTCATGTAGTATAAACTATCGAGAACTGTCACCTGTGTACATGAGAAAAAAACATGTAACTATTGTAGAAACTTTTAACTTTTATAACACTAAGGTAAGAAACAATTACTATACAGAAAAAATTCACAGAAGAACCATTATTGTATTTCAAAGCTGGGAATAAATTAGAGAGGTCATTCACTCATTCTTTACAGAGAGTAATAATGTAGGAAATATTAAGATGGTCACAAATTAGTTAACAGTTTTGTAAAATATTTTCATGTCTCTGATTCAGCATATGGTAAGAAAGTAAATAAATGCTACAAAGTTCAGCTTCATAATGTTATGATTCCACAAGGTTCATCTTGCATGGAAGATATTTCTACAGCTGCATAAATTAAATACAAGCAGTACTGTTTATGCAGATTTTTGATGCACTATTCTACCATTGTAGGTAACTTGGCAGACAGAAATAATGTAATGGTGCTACCAGCTAGCAGATTGTCAGAAGTGAGAAAATGCAGCAGTCAGGCATATCAATGAATCACCAAGAAAATGCCAATCAGAAACAACAAAATTAAGTCCTATGCAGGAAAGTCACATGATCCGGGGAATGCAAGGCACGTGGGTGGGAAGCTGGTCAGTAGGAGGTACTAGCCATTGCTGTGAGAATGCAGCTTCATTTTTGTTTCATGTCAGGATATTAAACCAAGGTGGCAAAAGGAAGAGTTAATAGTTCAAACAATTTGTCATTACAGACAGTGTCCCCTTTTCATAGAAATTATGAATTCTAAAGATCTGATATAACTCTAAAGAGAATTATGTCATGGACTGTCCTGTGATCTTGAATAGGATGAAGTGTGTTATTATTTTTTTTTTTTACATTGGCTATCATATTAGTCATCTCTGTCTGTTTGGGTGACTGTTTTTTTGTGCAAAAGTTTTATGCTGCAGTGAGATTCAATGTGGTGTGCTATCCTGTGTGAGCCAGTGTTGAACTTTTCTATTTTTTCTCTATTTTCTCCAGTGTAATGTGACTGTGGAGTTGCACTGCAAAGAAAGTTTGTTTTTTTAAATTTTTGTTTATGTTTTTCAGCTTACCATTTCTAAAATTAAATTTTCAGTAAATGGTAGGGCAAAAAAGATCATCATATATAACCCTTTTACATTACATTTCTTTTGCTTTGAATTGCATTTAGCATTCCACTTTCTCTCCATCCCTTTTTTCAACTTACATTTTCCACCAATTCCATGTCTTCATGAACATCTTTTCATATTGTCGCTCTATTGTCCATTCTCCCTTAGTCTTTCCCAAGGATCTCTGTGCCTCTTTGTCAAAGAAAACATACTTTCAGAGATCCAGTGGTACAGTTAGCCCCTATAATGTGCTACCTGTACAATATCCTTCCATTTCTGCTTTTCCTCTTCAGAATGACCTCTTCATATCTCACTGACAAGATCTTGTCCCAGTATCAGATGCCACATTCCTTCCTGTCCCAGTATCGGGTGCCACATTCCTTCCTGTCCCAGTATCGGGTGCCACATTCCTTCCTGTCCCAGTATCAGGTGCCACATTCCTTCCTGTCCCAGTATCGGGTGCCACATTAGTTCATGTCCCAGTTTCAGATGCCACATTCCTTCCTGTCCCAGAATCGGGTGCCACATTCCTTCCTGTCCAGTATCAGGTGCCACATTCCTTCCTGTCCCAGTATCAGGTGATGCATTCCTTCCTGTCCCAGTATCGGGTGCCACATTCCTTCCTGTCCCAGTATCGGGTGCCACATTCCTTCCTGTCCCAGTATTGGGTGCCACATTCCTTCCTGTCCCAGTATCGGGTGCCACATTCCTTCCTACCTGTAGTGAGACAAGCTCTTCTTTCAGTAGCACCTGGCCATACTCCTTCTGCTCTATCACACACATCTTTCTTGCACTTTCCTTTGGCTTCTTTCTAGTAACTTGATGTTCTTTTCATTATACAGCCTCTGGAACCACAAGCAGTACTCATGGTGCTACTAATCAGGCCCAGCAGATTAGAAATTTTAACTCATTAGTTTTTTGTGGACTCTAGCCAACTGAATATACACCCCAGTATTCTGTTTGCTGCCACTGCCCTCTTTCTCCTTTTGAGAACACCATCCTCCAGATATATTTGCTGCTCTGTTATCATTTTGGCTTCCACAGCTGATATTTCACATCAAGGTTGCTGCGACTTATATGCCATGCTTTGTTTTTATCTGTATTAATCTTCAGCTGCTCCATTTCTGACTACTTATTCAGCTTTTTCAATTACTTTAGAAGATTCCTGCCCCAATTCTGCACTGCTGCATCTTGTGTCATCAGCAGAGAGGTTGATTGTCTTTGCTTTTCCCTCAGATACATGTGATACAAGCGCATTGCGGGGTACTGAACCCAGAATGTACCTCCACTGCATGCTTTACAAAATCATGACATTGTTCCTCTCATAACAACCCTGTATGTCCTACAATCTAACCGTTAAGGTGTCAGTAGGAGGTACTTGTCAGTATTTGTCATATCCGAGATCCCTCCATCTTTTCCTTCCTGAAGTCCATGAGCCTTGAGATACTGATACTTACCTGTCAAGTTTACCTAGATCCCATTCATGAAAGTGGTTTTGGTTTGAATGCCAGCTTCATCTAGTAGCTTTGGCTGGCAATGAGACCTTGTTGATTATTTTACTAGAGACTGATCTTGTCTAGAAATGTTCCCAACTTTTTACTCTTTACATCTATCAGGGCAGGCATTATCCAGGCCCCTCCTCCCATACAGTGCTACTGTATTTTGCTGTTTTCTAGTCCTCTGACACTTTTGCATCATTCAGTGAACTGGTGAAGAGGTCTTTTGTAGGGAGGGGTTGCAAACATACTGAGGACCCTGGTAGGCAGTTAATCTGGGCCATGTTCCTACTCTGTAAGGGCAGATAGTTTCCCCTGAACCTCCTCCATTTCTTTATCGGTGTCTCTTCAGTGTTGTCCCCATCCCATCCTGCCTTTTTCACAGTATGACACCTTCACGTTGCTTTCCTTTGTAAAGAATGAAGCAAAGTATTCATTCTACACCTCTGTTGTTTACCCAGTTTCTCTTTCTTCCTTCTTTCTGTTACGTACCTAAAATACTTTTCATTTCTTTATTGACTCCTTCTGCTAACTTCTTTTTCATGTTTACCATCCTTGTTGCCTTTTTGCTGTCCTTTTACTGTGCCTTCTTCACCTCCTTACCCCCATCTCTGCACCTTCCATAGACTCTGCATTTCATATTAATTTTTAGACTCCGATTCCTGTATATAGCCACATTGAACTTTTTGCCTCTTCTTTATCGCCTATCCTGACCTGTGAATTCTCCATCTCTGATCCATTCCAGCTGCTTGTATATTCTCTGTCTTTGACCATATTCCCAGCAGAGAATAATTCACTCTTCTAAAACAGCCATCATTGTCTTTGGCTTTTTATAGGTTTATAGGTTCATAGATATGTATTAGGCTAATGACCTCCAGGGCCTTTATAACCTAGTCATGCAACTCAACCCATTTGTGTCCCTGTGTATCATGAACATTTATTTTCAGAGTATAAATTAGTTAGAACATTTTTAGAGGTCATGTGGGGGGGTCGGGTATGTTAGTTTTGGCATTACCTTCTACCTCTGTCTATCAGAGAAAAGGGGGCCAGACCCAAAGTGAATTTCCAATTTTCCATCCAGTGGTCAGGGTTACAACTAAATAGGGTTAGGGATAGACTCTGCCTCACATGGATGGGGAGCCTGTTTCAGAGTATGGGGATCCTCTAACACACATATTTGCCACTCCAATATGTCTTACTTATGTCACAAACAAAATTTAAATCCTTGCACCTACTGGTTCTGATGTTGTTCATTTTGTAGATGTGCAAAAGGTCAATCAAGAGCTGATTCTGAGGATGACTTGTATGATAGACATAGATCACCTCAAAGTAACCTGTAGGAGACAGAGTATACAGATGGAGCTTTAAGCTGATATGTCAATGCATTTATACCTTGTATTCTTCTTGTGAAGATCCTTTGTGGGCATTCTACTGGGACAGGTACATGCTGAAGGGGGCATTACACTCAAAGATTGGTCTAATAAGGGCTGAATAAAGTGGCACTATGACCTCCTTGAATCTGGATACCATGCTCTTACTTATAAATTGTGTGACATAGAATGATTTTCTTAATACCTTGGCCACATGTTGGTCAAAGTTCAGATTACTGTCTACATATGTTCTTAGATCCATGACTACTGGGTCAACTCTTAGAAGTGTCTTATTGATTGAGTAATTAGCCTGGGTTGCACTTTTCCCAAAATATACTAGAATGCATTTCTTGGAATTAAGTTTTAGTCCCTGACTTTGGCACCAGTCATTTGTCTGTGTTAAACCCTCTTGTAAGCTGTTTGTGCCATGGGGGAAATCTATGGCTGTTCCCAGTTTTCAGACATCTGTTAACTTGATCAGCCAAAGGCACTTGACATTAGTCTTTACCTCCAAGAAGTAGATGCCAAATAGGAGCAGTCCTAGCATGGAGACCTGAGGTACTCCACCGATGACCGGTCATTTAGTGGAGGCAATATCCCCAATCCTGACTTCTTGGTCCTGCTGTGAGACAGCTGATAATCCAATGAGTTATGTATGGAGTTTATGTCCAGTTTAGTGAGTTTGTCAACTATACCCAAGTGGGGTATTGTATTAAACACCTTAGCTAAGTCCAGGTAGCAGTATGGACAGTTTTACCCTCATCCATTGCCTTGGTGATCATCCCAAATAAGTCTATCAGGTTTAGTAGGTATGAACTTTCCTTAACAAAGGGTCTAGTGTCTGAAAGTTACCTATGTCTTTGTTGATCATTTTTATGATAATTAATTTCATGGCTTTGCGTATTAGACTAGACAGACTAATAAGGTCTATATATTCCAGGGTCAGTTGATGGTCCACACTTGTGAAGTGGGATATCCATTGTAGTCCTCCATTCTCATAGTATGAAGTCAGTTTTGAGGCTATAGTTTAAAAGTGACCCAAGTGGTCATGATAGGTCATGTTTCAAGTTATTTAGGAGGAATGTTGGGATACTGTCGGGGCCCAATGAGGCTGTATTTTTGAACTTAGTAAGGCCAGGACCTGCTCCCTGTTAATGGTTCATAGGATCATAAGATCATAGAAAGTTACTAGGCTAATGGCCCTAGGGCCCTTACAAGCCTAGCCAAGTTCTACCCTTATTTCAACAATCAGCACAAATTGCCCTTGCCCAAAAGGGACACAGGGGGAACCCCCGGGGTGAATTTACTGTAACCCATCCAATCTTCCAGACTGCATTTGAAGAGGACCAATGAGGTGCTCTGTTTGACATGAAGTAGGAGTCCATTCCAAAGGTGTGGTAACCTCTGGAAGACAAATCTGTCCATCCAGCAGAATCTGTTAATGTCACATGCCAGATTAAGGTTTGTAAAGTGAGTAACACGTGTATATTTAACTTGTAGATATGCAGTATTTCCAATAAAGCAGTGTCATAGATTGCCTTATATGCAAGGCAGAGACTGCCTCCAAGTAGTCTGTATGAAACAGAATAAAGTGACAGTGATTTCAGGTGATCCTCATAGGACAGATGGTGAAGACTTTGAATTTTCCTTATGAGGAACCTTTGTGGTCTCTTCAGTTGCTGCAGGTGCTTGGAACGGTGCATATGAAAAGGGGCATCATACTCAGTTATTGGCCTGATGAGGGAAGAGTACAGGGAAGTTATAACTTCTTTTTTTCTGGAGGCAATGCCCTTACTTATGAGAAGAGCGATATAGAATGCACTTCTTACCACTGTGGACACATTGCGATCAAAGATAAGGTTGCTGTTAACCTGTTTGCCCAGGTCTCTCACCACTGAGAGAATACCTATGGTGTTGCTAATGATATGGCAGTTAGCAGGAACATCACACTTACTGAAAGGGATGATAATACATTTTTTGCTTTGAGTTTACGGCCATGACTTTAGCACCAGTCATTTGTTTGTAGGATGTTGATATCATTTGGAGATTCTATGACCACTCCCAGTTTGCAGTCATCAGCAAACTTTGTCAGCCACACACTTTTAGTTTTAGCTTGTACTTTGGAGAAATAGATTCCAAAAAGTAGAGGTCCCAGGAATGATCCCTGTGGAACACCACTGGTTACAGGTCTGCTGTTGGAGGTGAATTTCTCTATTTTGACTATATGGGTTCTATCAGTGAGTCAATTAGTGACCCTTCTAATGATATAAGGGTTGATACCTAGCTGGGTGAGTTTGTCAATGATGCCTGGGTGGGGGACAGTATTAAAAATCTTGGTTAAGTCTAGGTAGGCTATATTCACAGATTTCCCCCTCATCCAGGGCCTTGGTGACTATCTCAAAGAAGTCCATCAGGTTTAATAGACACGATCTCCCTTTGACAAATCCAAACTGAGTAGATTCAAGCATTTGGAGATTACCTATTTCTTTGCTGATAAGGTCCATGATGATTCGCTCCATGACCTTACAGATAAGGCTAGTCAGGTTAATAGGTCTATAGTTCCCAGGTCAGTGGAAGCACCATCTTTGTGCAAGGGGATAACTGTGGCCTTTGTCTATTCAGCTGGGATGAAGCTAGTGCTTAGACTATGATTGAAAAGAGTATCCAATGGTGTTGCTAATTCTTGTTTGAGCCCATGTAGGACACAGCCTGTGATGTTATCTGGTCCTATGGATGATGTGTTTTTGACCTTAGAGAGGGCATTCACATCCTGCTCTTTACAGATACCAGGTAGAAGACAGGTGGTAGGGATGTCCTTGAGTGCTTGTGGTGGGAACAGGGGGTGCTGTTTTCACAGAACCTGTCAGCTAACAAGTTAGCTATGTCAGCAAAAAGTAGTAATAACACACACTAGGAACCCAGGACTGACAAACCGCAAGTGAAAAAAGTTGAAATGCAGGATACACAGAAACTGAGTCCACGATAGTAAAATCCAAGTACGTTTAGTTCCACTCAATAACATTATATTCAAATATATAAAAAATCATGTTATACCTAATCCAATTAGTTTTATTATAGTTTAAAAACAGTTTAATTATTAGATTCTACTGTATTTTATTGCACTAATGTTAACTATTACTAAATAAAGTACTGTGAAAAGCAGTACTATTTTTTTTAAAAAAATTTTTATCATTAAAAAAGTATGTGTATTTTTTAATAAACAACTTATCTGTGTGGCCAAAATATCTCTCATTTAAAACTCAATAACTATTAGATAATATATACAATATACAATTAGAAGTAGTCTATGTTCAAGGCCTAAGTGTTTAGGTTTTATCTTAGTAGACTTTTGATTTTTAAAATGCATGATATAGAACAAAATTCGTTAAGGCCTGGATAGGTACAAGCCATTAATCTTATCTGCCATTTTAATTCACTTTTCTCCAGGTCCAATTTCAGTAAGTTGTCATTAACCAACCCTTTCTCGTTATAATTTTGCTTAATTTGGTTTATAACTAGAAATTTAAAACTATGTTCTGGATGTTTAGTACAGTGCCTGAGCACTTGTTTTGGCAATTGCGTAGCAGTGCTCATAAATCCTGTCAGTCAGTTTTGCCCACATAAAATGAGGGGCATTTTGAACATTGGGCCAGGTAGACCACTGCCTTCGAGTTACAGTTACAAAATGTATTAACTTGAAAAGTTTCTTCTCTAATGCTAAACCTTTCTGATGTATCTATATAAGAACAATATTTACAGTTTCCACATTTTGTCGTTCCTCTTTTAGATTTTTTCGTTCTAAGGTTTGTTTCTAACAACATTTTCAAATTGTGGCCCCTTCTATATGTAATTGTTGGGCTAAGATTGGAAATGTGTGCTAGGTCTTTGTCTAATGTTTTCACTATATTACCTATGTTTGGCGCTTCAATGCAATAGGTAAATGTGAATGCAGTGTTGAAGTTTCCCTTATTGTTTGCCTCCAAGTTCATGAACTCTTGTGTACCACTAGTCATAACTAAATGAGAAGCCTGTTCAGGGTTAATATTGTTCCCTAAGTTGGTGTTTGCTTTAACTTTAAAATTTAAAATTGGTGAATAGATTCCCTTACTTCTTTTTTCAATAACTTCCTTGAAAATACCTTGTAGGAATGTATTTATGAACATGTCAAACAACAGATTACATTCTTCATTAAACTCCTGGTCCATTGTTACCATTCTTGCAGCCCTAACTAGTTGCCCCTTGACAACTGATTTCTTCTGATGGTGGGGGTGCATACTTGTAAAGTGTAAATAGTTGTTACAATGCGTTTCCTTCCTATGAATCTTAGCGGTGTACTTGTCTAGGTGTTTAGTCAGGCATACATCTAAAAAGTTAATTGTAGTTGGCTGAAAGTTTTTGGTGAACCTTAAGAAGTGTGTAGTTGAGGTGAGGTAGTCAACTAATTGTTCTGCAAATAGTTCGTCCCCCTTAATGATGATGAATATGTCATCTAAGAACCTTTTGTAGCAAAGTATTTCATTCATCCATTCACTTCTAAATAAGTGTTCATTTTCCCAATGGGCTAAAACCAGGTTTGCAAAGCTCGAACCCATAGGGGAGCCCATGGCCACTCCTATCTTTTGTTTAAAAAGCAAACCCTCAAAGTGAATGAAATTATTTGCTAAGATTATGTCTAGTAGTTGTTCAACTAGAAGACATTCGTTGTCATCTGCTCCTTTACTTCTAATAAAATCAATTACCCATTCAGTTCCTACTGAATGTGGGATGCAGGAATATAGTTCACAAATATCAATGGTTAGGAAGTTTCCAAATTTATTGAATGGTGTGTTTTGGATACATTCTAAAAAAGACCAAGAGTCCTTGAGGATCTGTGCTTCTAGCCCCACATACTTTTTAAGAATGCAGTCCACTAGTTTTGCAGCTGGATAAGTGATGGACTGCCTTGCATCTACCAAAGCTCTAAAAGGTGGATTAAACACATTTTTGTGTAGCTTTGGTATGCCGAAAATCTTAGGTATTCTGGGTGCCATCATGGTAATATAGGTATATTGGTGAATATCTATAATACCATCAGTGTATAAATCACTAAAGAACATTTTTATTCTGTTGTATGCCTGGTTGAGTTCGTTTCTGCTTGTTTCCTCATATGTGTCACTCCCTAGGATTGAATGCATAATGTTAGAGTAATCACTGTTGTAAAATACTGCTATCCCCCCACCTTTGTCGGGTTTCATTAGTCTCAAAGGTAGCTGTCTGATAAGGTTCAATGAACTGGTTTCTTCCTCAGACATGTTTACTTTAAGGTTCTTGTTGTTAGGATGCTTAGCAAGATCCCTAAATTCACTAACACATAAATGTTCAAACATGTTCAAGGTGTCGTTATGGGGTGGATTGTATGTACTAGCTATCCTCAGTTCACTTGTGTTGTAACTATTATTGCCAAACATAATGTTTAAATTTATTTTACGAGTAAACAGTTTGAAATCAATAATTAATTCAGTGATGTCACATCTTTTTGTAGGTACAAAGGTCATTCCTTTAGCAAAAAGTTCCACCAGGCTAGAGTCAATATAACACTTGGTATAGTTGTAAATTTTGAAGTCATTTTTAATGTTTGGTATGATTTCATACAGTTTTAGTCCTGGTGTTGGTTGTTGCTCCTGGTATTGTATCTCCGTCTCTGACCTTGGGGGGGGGTTGGTCGTCCAGTTGTTCCCCCTCCCCCCCTGATAGTTTTTTTGGCCACCTTGGTTTTGCCTGGTACTATTACCCTGCTGGGGAGATTGGCTCATGTCAGGTTCTTGGTTTACATCTTCAAAGATTTCATCTTCTGTGTTGAAGTACTCAGAAGATGTTGCATAAGCATTAGTAGTCATTCTAGATGTACCATGCCTTGGTTTGTTGTTAAAGGATTTCGGGTAATTAGACCCATTAATTTTTGGTAAAGCTTTGTTGTTGTGGGGTGGCTTAGGAAACGCTTCCCCCTCTCTATAAGCTTTAAGGTCCCTTTGAAGTTTTTTCACCTTATTACCCTTTAATTTGACCATTTGTTGGGAGATACTATTTAAGGTTCTTTCAAATTCGTATTTGTATCTACTAAACTCTAAGTCACTTTTGATTTCATTTTCCAAAACGGTAGTTTCATTGTTGAGATCTTCCAATGAGATAGTATAGTGTTTAATCATGCACTTCAACGTTTCCAGACCGTGATTATTGTACAAGTTCGTCAAGTCATTGAAAAAATCGGACCCGTATACAAGGCCAGTAGGATAAGAAAAGTGCCTTAGGCCTTTCGGCACTATTTTCTCTTGTACACATCTATTTAGGTAATTTAATTCTAACTGTAGTTTTTTAGTCTTAAATAATTTGTTGTCAAAAGCTTTGAGTTTTTCAGTTAAATTTATAGTACTTTTGCTATTGTTAAATTGTGCAGTACCTGTAATCTGGATGTCCATGTTTAGTTCCGTATTCAACCATGACCTGATGTTAAAATTGTTGTCTTCTAAATTCTGTGCATTCTGCAGGTTGTCCCTGCTCGTTTTGGAATGATCCATGCCTCCGTGGAAGTTGTTGGTTGCCACTTTGGGTGTTAGTGGGCGATGTAGGAACCCTCGAGTGTCCGCTGGAGTTGGTGTTGGTAACACTGTCAACCTTCTCCGATAAGCTGATTAAGTTCAAAAGTTGGGTTAGGTTTCCCTGCGATAGGTTTCCCTGTGATAGATTCTGGTCCCCTTCTTCTTCCATCACGTAGCGGTAGTCAATTTAAAAACAGCAGCAAAAAGTAGTAATAACACACACTAGGAACCCAGGACTGACAAACCGCAAGTGAAAAAAGTTGAAATGCAGGATACACAGAAACTGAGTCCACGATAGTAAAATCCAAGTACGTTTAGTTCCACTCAATAACATTATATTCAAATATATAAAAAATCATGTTATACCTAATCCAATTAGTTTTATTATAGTTTAAAAACAGTTTAATTATTAGCTATGTCCACAGGTTCAGTATATGTAGCATCATTAATTACTAGTTCAGCACAAATCTGGGCCTTTCCTTTTGGGTTATGAATGTAACTAATGAATGTCTTGTGGTTGTCCTTAATCAAGGAGGCTAATTTGGATTTGTAGTTTGCTTTAGAGGACATCACAAGAAGCCTTATTTGCTTGTTTAAGCTGAGGAGGGAGTGTTTCCAGTTTAGGGCTTACTCCATATTACTCTTTGATAGTAATTTCATCCTCTTATTATAAAGCCTGTTAATGGTGGCTGTCCACAAGGCAGGTTTGCTCTTCCTTGAGGTAGTTGTTTTGGTCGTATCAGGTACGACCGAGTCAATGCATTTATACAGGTGTTTGGATAAAGCATTGGTTGGGGAGGTTATACCAGTAGGTAGTTCATGGAGGGAAGTGGCGGGAGTTTGAGTTGTATTGTCAGACAGTTAATTTGCTATGTCACTCTGCTCAGTGATGGTGACACCAATGACCATTAGTTCAGAACACTGTTGTGTGCTGCCTTTGAGGTTTTGGACATAGCTCTAGTCCTCTTCATTTCCTGTTTAATAGTTTATTTAGAGACCTCCTATCATTATGGGAGTTGCACTTCCTGATTTTAGCCATGATATATATATATATATATATATATATATATATATATATATATATATATATATACACTCTACTAAGGTTATGATTCAGAGTTTGTTTTGAGCTTACTTTTAGTAGGTACAGCAGCCTCTATACAGCTAGTAACATGGTTGGAAATGGTCTCTGTAAACAATTCTGTATAGGTTGCTGTGAACTCATGGTTGGGAGGGGCAATGAAGTTTGACAAACCATCACTTAATAGGCTGCAGTTACCTTTAGAATAGTTCCTAACTGTTGCAGGGTTTGCAGAGGTTACTGAGTTTATTTTGAAGGAGTTTATTTTGAAGGAGACAGTTTTGTAGCCCAACGTCACCAGTGAGGATGTGATACCAGGCCAGGTGCAGCCTTCTCCCATATTGATGAGTACTATTACAGAATGTTTAAACATCTGGTGGATGTGCACACTCTGTGGTCAAGGGTATTTGTTTTACTAAAGTCCATGAATCATTGTGCCTGTGAATTCGAGGCAGCGTATGTTTCCCAGTCTACTGAGGGGTAGTTTAAGTCACCCATTATCAGGGTTTTTTTGTTTAATGGTGAGTGTCTCCAGTATGTCTATGCAGGAGCTATAGGATTCTAGATACACAAAGGGTGACCTACAACTTGCTAAGATATGGACTTTGTTCTTAGGTTCATAGATATGTACTTGGCTAGCTGCCCTTGTGGGACATTTTAAGCTTAGTCAGTTTCCCTTTTTCTGCTCAAAGTAACCTATCCCATTTGGTTATAGATTGGTTTTACCCATCCCATGGTCAGTAATTATATATTACCCCTAATAATAATAACTGGGATCATACTGTAGATAATTTGAGGGGACCCATGCATGGAATAAAGCATTAAGAAGCTGCCTTTGTCCATTAGTACTACAGGGAGAAGTCCAGGATATGTTTTCTGTTTCTCATCCATAGCTCTTTGTTTCACTTGAAAATGGACAAAGCTGATCTTTGTTTTATATTGATGGGGAGTCTGTTCCACAGCAATGGTATTCTCTATGAAATATACCTGTCCCTCCAAACCATTCTCTTGATTTTTCAGAAGAGATTTAGATCATTAGACCAAGTATTTTTGATGCCATTTTACTTGTTGATTCCAGTAAATGCATCAGCAATGGGTTGGAGAATGTCTTATATGACAGACACAGGTCACCACTTAGCAGTCTGGAAGATACCGAGTATAGTGACAGGGCTTTGACTTTGGTCCATGTAGGATATGTTGTTTAGGCCTTATATCCTCTGTGGACATTCTAGTCGATGCATGTGTCTAGACAGATTTTATATTCAATAAGTGGTCTAGTTAGGGTTCAGTAAAGGGGGACAATGACATCCCTAGATTTAGACACAATCCCTTTGATCATAAGCTGTGCAATATAGAAGGACCTTCTTAGAACAGTCGACACATGTTGGTCAAAGGTTTGGTCACTGCCCACATAAGTTCCCAAATCCAGAATAACTGGGTCACTTCTAGGGGCATATTGTCAATGTGGTAATTCCCTGGTGTAGATGACTTCCTGAAGAATCAATAATGCATTTTTTGGCATTTAGTTTCAGACCATGATTTTGACACCAACTATTTATTTGATACAAACCTTCCTGCAGAATGGTAAAGTCATTTGGGTCGCCTTAGTCTTAGTGCAGGCTTTATCCCTCCACTCCATCAGAGTGGCTAATGCCATTGAAGGAGTTTATTCTGTCTGTACCACTTATTGCAAATGGCATCACCCACACTGAACCAGTGGGGTCCAAATGGAGAGATGATAAAATCAGCAAGCAAAGGAGAGCAATATTGTTGGAACTGAATTCAGCCTGTCTTCTAGAGATGGACCCTGTTTTTTTTTTTTCAAAATCTCACCAAGGAGACATAGATATATAAATTATACTTTATATAGCATATATCATAGACAAAAGTAGGTTAAAAGATAAAAAAGATAGCTGGTTGCACAAGTCCCAGGATAGAAAAGTGCCCAACCCTGGTAGATAAATCTATATTCTCCACTTTTTATACACACCCTCTGACTTTCTTTATATCTACACTTTACAGTACTATCCTATTATGCCTTCTTCCTTCCCTATATATACTCACTCTTTTACCTCAAGTCATTTCAAGTCTTCCTCAAAAATATCATACTGTGCTTTCTAATATATATGGTAGTCTAGATTGTATAATACCATATTCTCTTTGATGTACAAATTGTGTTAAAATTGCTAAGGTGTCACCTCTTTTGGTTATCTATATTTGTAATTTGTACTTTCATTGTTGGCCTGTACTCTGTAATTTTTCTTGTGTTATAATGTTTCTTTGCTTTTCATATTGTTGGAGCTTTTCTCCCCAGGCCTCCGCTGAAAATGGACCGGTGTTCAGTCAGATTTTCCCAGTAATTAAATGTTAAATAAATAAATGCACTGGTGCCAGGACTAGACAAACTGACAGTGCCGAATCATCTGGACACAGAAACATTCCTACAATGGGGTTAGGTCAGGCTCAGGCAGAGGATGGCCCCCCTGTTGTAGAAGGAAGTAGTAGTCCCCAAAAATTACAAAAACTGATAGGCCAAAGAAGAGCCATAAAGATGATAGAGTGTACTATTGAGGATAAGAAAGAAATTATGTATTGTTACTTTTATGCAAGAAGCCCAGAGTTTCTGGACAGAACATATACAAAAAGATTAAGAGAAAAACTAAAGGAAAGAAAAATACTTGCACAAGAAAAACTGTCTAAAGCTTCAAATGCAAATTTATGTTCATTAATACAACGAATTCATGAAAAACATTATATAGACCAAGAACCTTGGACAGTTTGGGAAAAGAAGCAATTGAGGAGGTATGAAAATATAAAGAACAAAATTTAAGAATTTTTGAAAGGTATAAAAATATGTACATGGAGAAGAAAGAGAGATCTGATATGGTGCAATATTTATGCAAAGGAGAAAGACAAATTAATTGATGCGAAAAAGCAGCCCCAAAGATATTCAAAGAGAAATACAAGCAAAGGCACTCAGATAAGGAAAACATCACAATACAAAAAATAAGATCACAAAGTGGGGAACATAGAATAGAAGATTAGTAAAGAAGAAGTTAAAAAATATAAGAAGAATTCATGGAATGCCTGCAAAGTGAAGGATATAGTGTAGAAAGTCTAACACCAGTTATATCACAACATGATGGAATAGTTAGTCCCCCAAGTAAGGAGAAACAGGAGGAGCAGGAGACATCTGAAGAAGAAATTTGGACATGGGAAAGAAAAGAGATTTAATATAGTGCAATATGTATACAAATGAGAAAGACAAATGAATTAATACAAAAAGAGCAGCACTAACGATATTTAATGAGAAATATGGGCAAAAGAATCTGGATATGAAAAATCTTACAATACAAAAAAAAAATAAGAAAACAAAGAGGGAAAGTAGAAAGGAGGATTAGTAATAGTGAAGTTAAAGAATTAGAAATGGAAGTTATAAATATCTGCAAAGTGAAGGATTTAGTGTAGAAAATCTAATTCTGATAACACCACAGCAGGATAAAATAATGAATCCCCTAATTAAGGAGAAATGAGTGGAGCAAAAAACACCTGATCAGTTGCCAGTATAAAAGTTCAGTTGTCATTGCACAGCAAGGGAAGGAACAGAAAACCATGGCAACTCTGAAGCAGTCAATATTGTGGAGTGATAAGCCAGTGAGTTCCCATATGAAAGAGCAACGGATGACACAGGATGAAACTGAAGGGAATATGGCATAGGAAGATGCTCCGGAACTTTCTGTAGAATGGCCGCAGGAAATGGAGAACAAAAAATGTGCCCTCAGTTTAGAAGAAAATGTTCTAAGGGAAGAGTCACTTGATTTAATAGACATATATAGATATATTTAGATCAATTAAAGAAATAGACTACAGAAAGTCAGTAAGACTTAAAATGTTAGAAGTTTGATAAAATAAATGAACACAGTAATTTGGGCTGTTCATAGAACTTGTGATATAACAGAAGTAAATAGGATGTGTTAGTGTGCAGCTAAATTAATAACAGATGAAGTCTTACCACAAGAACACAATGCAGTACAGGAAAGGAAGAGAAGAAATCAAATGCGACCATGGAATTATTGAATAGAGAAAACTATAAAGCAGTTAAGATAAGAAGTGTCATTGTTAGAAGAGTACAGAAGAGGGAACAGATCAACAGAAATACTCACAAAAATGAACATGATAAAAGCAATGCAAAGTATCAGAACTGGTCAGGATCTATTGTCCCCTATCACAAATAATAAACTAAAAAATATCAGCACAGGCAGAAAAACTTAGAAGATGTGAAGATAAATATAAAGGAAAAGTACAAAATAAGCAATTTACTGATAACCCAAAAAAGTTTTATAGTAAATTGGGAAACAAGGCAAAAGGAATTGAAACACCACCAAAAAAAGAAGAAATACATTTTGGAGAAATATCCATGAAGATCCTGTGGAACATAACAAAGATGCTGAATGCAGAGAAGAAGTAAAAGAAAGAATAAGAAGTTCAAATATGCAGAATATGAAATGGGATGAAGTAACGGTCAGAGAGATTAAAACAAAGTTAAGAAAAGCTCCTAATTGGAAAACCCCAGGCAAAGATGCAGTACCTAACTTCTAGCTAAAAGTATTAACTTCTTTACATGAAGATTTAGCCATGAGTAAGAACTATTTATATGTGCATCCCAAACAGACACTAGCCTGGTTAACAGCAGGAAAAACAATCCTCCTACTTAAGAGTGAACCTGCAAGCTACCCTAAAAACCATACACCTATAACTTGCCTTCCGATAATGTATAAACTATACACTGGAATTGATATCGACAGAGTATATAGTCATTTGGAAGGAAACTCAGTTATGGCAATAGTGCAAAAGGGTAACAAAAAAGTCATATGGAACAAAGGATCATTTGTTGTTAAATAAAGCCATAATGGAGAACTGTAAAAAGTGTGAAGACTCTAAGAATGGCATGGGTAGACTACAAATAGCATTTGACAGTATCCCATATTAATGGATAAAAAAGTGCTTAAAAATGTATAAGATAACACCCTACACTGATTGATTACATTACAGTGACCACGAAACAGTGGCAAACCACTTTGCAGTTAAGCCGCGATAAAGGACAAATTATTATTCCAGGGATAAAAATCCAAAGGGGGATATTCCAGGGTGACTCTTTATCACCGCTGCTCTTTTGTCTTGCCCTTAACTCATTAAGCTGTCTACTTAAAAGATTAGGTCATGGCCACAATTTGGCTCATAGAAAACAAACCCGCGGATTTACTAATCTTCCGTGTAAGACTAGATTAGTCTTACACGGAAGCATCAGTGTAAGAGTATGATGGCAGCACGCCATGCATATTAATGAGGGCGCGCTGCCTCAAATCTAAAGCTTACACAGAGTATAGACCAGTGCAGGGGGCATGTCGGACTGCCGAGCAGTCCAAAAATCTATGCCCCTGCAATGAAGAAATGCCGCAATTTCGAGTTACATGAGCGAGTCCGCTCACGTGTAGAATGTAACACTACACTCCCCCATATGTTAAACAACTGACAAAATTAAAAATAAAAAGAATTATATATATTTTTTTCTTTTGATATAGCTGCCCGTATTTGCACGGGTTTGCGTGGGTTTGCCCATTGCTTAGCTACAGTTAGCAGCTTAGACACCAGAAGAGGATAATAAGAAAAATATATGCAAATTAAACAAAATAGCGATAGCGTAGTGGTTAGAACCTTCGTACAAAGAGGAGGCATTCCCATTTTGAGTCCCACTATTGCACGTTCCATTTTCTGTGGGAAATCTGTATACAAAAATATTTCCTGACATTTTTTATGTATAAGTTTTGTAAAAAGCATTGAAATGTTAAATGTAGTAGTGAACGAATTTTATATACATATATATATATATATATATATATATATATATATATATATATATATATATATATGAAGGTAAAATGGTTATGCATTCTGAAACATGAGTACCCTATTTTAAGCAATATAAAGCACTGCTAAGCACATTTTACCACTACTGAGCATATTTAAATACAATTGTGTGAAGCTGCACAGCGCGCTAACCAGCACAACCACAACGTATTTGTACGTAGCTGCGCACCGCACTAACCAGCGAGTCGGGCAACGTCGAGCAATGTTGAGCAACGTTGGGCAAAGTTGGGCAAAGCTGAGCAAAGTCGGTTAAACACACTCACACCTCCTTTACTGTACCTTAACCAGTCAGGTCTGGCCAGCAGGAAAATAAAAAGCAGTGACAGGGCTTGAACTCAGGATACTGTGCACCACAGTTACAGTACTTAACCACTAAGCCATGACAGCATTTCGCAAACATGCACTTTCAACAGACACGTATCTATCAAAGGAATTTTAAACATTGCCAACATCAGCTAAGCAGACGTGCCTACAGCTGAGTTTTTCCAAAACTGGCCAATCACAAATAAGTGTGGGAAATGAGGCATACTTAAGCTCCACAGGTGGGAATACTTGCTATAACTGGCTGTAGCTTCCTTCTGCAGTCAGCATGGCTGATGTTGCTGAAGGCACTTGATTTAGAGTGCAACGCAGGGGCATCCAGGAGTCCAAAGTAATGGTTTGGCTTCTTGTCCACAACCATGAGGAAAGACTCCTGTGGGGCCAGTACCAGGGTACCCAATATAAAACGGAGACCTGGAACAGTCTTGCCCGTGATATCACTAGTGCCACTGGTGTTCCTCGGACTGGTGAGCAGGACAGGCACCATTATTCTGACCTGAAGCGATGTAGGAAGGATCTAATGGACCAGTGGTTCCAGGAATTCTGTACAATGTCTAATGCCCCAGTACTAAGTAGCCATTGTATTAAGTAGTTAAGAATTGGTATGTGTGTCTATACTATGGATAGGTATGTCTCAATATCACTGCATTTACTTCACAGCTGCAAGTGTCTGGGCTATGAACCAGCAAGCCCATGAAGGCTGCAAAGGCTGCGTCATGAGGCAGGTTAGTAAGTATTCTGCATGTACTGTTATATAAAATAAATGAGAGAGCCTTCAAAAAGTCTTTTAACCCAATAAATAAAGGTGTAATAATCCTTTAATAAATGTATGATTCATGGAGTGCGTCTGTGTCACTTTCTTTGATATGTTGTTGTACTGTTGCATTCTACAAATAGTAGTGTTGTATTAAGCAGTGTTAACCCACACTTGGGTAGGCCCATATAACGTGGATGAAGGGAGTGCCAGTAGCTTGTATGCATATGTACAGCCCTCAACTGTCGGTTCATGGCCAGCATGTACAGGTTAATCTGGCACATGAGTAGCTTGATATTGTGTTCCCCAGAAATGTCAGTCTGCTGTCAGAAATGTAGGGAGCTGTTAACATATAACTGATACTTTCACCTGAACATATCTAGATAATTATATGAAAGTAGATCTGTCAGTGTACCATCTTAGCAGTAGTGTGTGTGAGCAACTCTCAAAATATGTTGCAGTAACATCTGCATTTTGGACAGTTTGTATGTAAGATACAGCTTATGTATATAATTATGTAGCAAAATCCAATTGCACAATATAAGGACATTGGGTAGTGTAATAATATATGTAAGGAACATATAACTGCAGGTAATAGGAATGTAGTGAAAACTAGAAGGATATATAAGTTGTTAATTGAGCTATCTTTTCCCATCCTACTGTATGTGCATAAAAATGCAATTCCACACCTCAATCGGTATGTCTAATGTCAAAACATTTGTTGGGACATATGTCCTATTGGTTTATAAATATTTGCATTTATTTCTATGCATGTGCCCTGTTAAAATACCACAATATTGATGGCCTGTTGCCATCAATTCAACCTGCATGCTGTTGTAATGTCCACTAATGTTCTATATATGCATGTGTTATGCTTGCTTTTCAACTTTTGAAAATCTGGTGTGTTGGTTTAATGGGAATACTTCTGCATGCTGTTATAACTAATTGGGAATGCTGTTGACTATTACTAACCCATATCTTTATTAAACTCTCCAAAACATAGTTCGTATGGGAAGGCTGGTCCCAGCAGACCCATCTGTCCTACCTCAGCTGGCCATGGCACCTGGCACCTCCTCCTCCATTGGCCCTGTGCCACCTTCGGGCGGAAGCACTGCAGGGGATGGGGCTCAGTCCCCTGTGCAAGCATGGGCAGAGGGGCACCTATCACCCTTCGAATGGTCTGGTCTGTGGTGGGTAGAGAGATTGAACGTTCTGTTGCAGAACCTCTACGCCAGCTTGAGGTCTGAGTGGCGCAACTCCCGGGTCAGCCTGCCCCACCTACACCCTCTGGGCCATGAAGGTACAGTGGTGACTGCTCATGGATGGGGACCTCAGTCCCACTGTTTCCATCTGGGGGCTCATGGGCTTGCGATTTCCAAACATCCCTCCCCGTCAAAGGTGTTCACCCACCATGTGTCATATCCTGTATGACTCTTGTTTGTCTTGTCTGTTTACCTCTCCAACCTACCTCCCCAAATATACCTACTTCCCCTACCCCACATTCCACTCTCACCTGAAAAAAAAAAGGGCAATCTGCTCCCAAAAAAAAAAAAATTATGCCCCATACATAGCTGCCCATTTTGCACACATGTTCACTGGACACATGAAATGTTATTTAATTGGCATTACAACATACTTTGTTGTCCTCACCCCTCTCTCAGGGGTTGAAGGGTTCATATCTACCTCCAAATTTATTGCATATGCACAGCTGTTGCTGTTGAAGAAATGGGCAGCTATGTACCTTCCCTACACCCATCCTGCACATCCCGAGCTATTTTCCATACTGTCTTTCCCTCTTTGTGCCCCTTTTTCACCACTTTCCTATCTCCCCATTTTTCTTTTCTTTCAAAGAAATTACCGTGGGGGTGAGCAGGAGTTAAGCACTATTAAGCAGTAGTGAGCGGGTTTGCATGGGTTTGCGCTTGTTTGCGCTTGGCTCAGCAATGCGCAGCAATGGGCAAACCCATGCAAACCCACTTACAACTGCTTAAAAGTACCTTAGTCACGCTGTATGTGAAGGCCCTTGTTCTGCTCAGGAGCAAAATAAAACACTTCTGTAAGTCTCGAACCCTGGACCTTGCGCATTCTACACAACATGAAGTACCACTAAGCCACAGTAGATATACATCATGCTGGTGCTTAAATAAATATATCATGCATCAGAATGAGTGAATGTAAAGGAAAATTAGGAATACCATACCACACAACTTGTTCTGTGGATGTTGACCAACAGTTGTTGTGGGATTACATTTCATGGCTGTGATAAGAGCAGCAGCCATTCTAGCAGGAAATAATGTTACACCATCACTTTGCAACCTCACACAGTATCACAGCAGGACAAACACTGGCATATCTGTTTAGGGCAGAGGCCATACCTCCCAACGGTCCCTAATTTTCAGGGGTGTCCCTGATTTTGACACAAATTTTAGCTCTGTCCCTCTGAATCCCTCCTAAAACTACTGACTTTGGGCAGAAATGTGGTGAATTACACTTAATGAATAATGGCAATAATTAAGAGTTAGACACTTCTTTTACTTCAGAAAATGTGTATTAATTCATATGCTCTGATTCTCTCAATGTTTCAACTTAATGGCGCTGATATTTTAAAGGTGTCTCTAATTGTCCCTGACTTTTTCTTGACTTTTCCCTGAGTCTGTTCAAATATGTACCTGATTGGTTGAGAGGTCTGGCAGAGGCAGAAACACAGAGGCATATTAGCCTTTCTGCTGTTACCCACTGTGCAAATAGCTTTGGAAGGAGTTTTGGAAGCATACCCTTATGTAGGAATACAACACTGAAATACAAATGGATTTAGCCATGTACTCGTAGCAACCAACTGTAAGAATGCCATTGCTCTAGTGCTGAAAAGACCTGTGTGGTGCACAGACAAAGAATAACAGGCTATTCTCTGGCTATCATGTGGATAGGTCCACAGTTGGGAGTTATGCAGACAGACTATTTGCCTTGATAAACTAACATGTACAACACAGCAACCCTGTAAGTCCAGCAAGATAAAATCCACACAACACTACTTACGCTCTCTGTACTTCTGCAACACTACCCAAATATAGAATATACCTGTGTGTGCAGGGTCTACCAAGGATGTAGGTAAGCATACTCACAGTACTGAAATGTGTCCAGTTTTTGTCTGAGCAGCTTGTGCTAATGTCAACACTAAAAAAGCACAAACTATTTAGAACTGAGTAAATGAATATTCACAGTATAGCAGTTCACAAACAATTCTTGTGCCAAAGGAATACATCTCTATAACTAGCTTTGTATGGCAGTTAATTGTAACAGTTCAAAAGAAAGTACATCTTTCCATGTTGGGGTAGCATTTTGAGGGGTGAGTACATTTCTACACTGACAAGTGGGTACTGGAAGCAGCAACATTAAGTATGAGTACAAAATGTAAATCTCTGGCTACACCCCTGGCTTCTGATATAAGAACTATACCAACCTTCTGTCTTAAACAATGATGTCCACACCAAACAAGGATGATCTCCATCTTGGAAAGCTGAAAGGGCCACGCCTACATGAGTCAGCAATTTATAGTACTGGGTTGCTATGACAGTGATTACTGCAATTACTATACAGCAGGCTGCATGCAATTAGCAAATGGTGGCCACTAATTGGTGCAGAGGCCATCACATGCTCATGTGCAAATTCCTAAGGCTGTAATCTCTGCCAACAAACTCAATCATTCTATTGCAGAGACTGACACAGAGAGAGAGACAGAGACATAACTACTGCTATGGACAATACTGTGTGTACCTGTGAGCAGTGGGACATACCTGTGAAATGTGTAGCTCAGCATTAAAAGTCAAAGATCTGATCCATGTTATCTGTGTTCTGTACAGTAGTGTGGCCAATGGCTGTTGAGGGGATTAGCGCTGACATTATATAAACATGGGTGTGACAGAACAACACATGCATGATAGTCATATTAAAGTGTAGCTTAGCATTGGCAACTGCTGTAGCAGTCTATTATGCTTATCTAGCATCTGTTGCCATAACCCCTCCCTAATGTTAGTCTGTGTTCATATGTGACACCTGTTTGTGTTTCAGCAAGGCCCAACAGTTCAGCTGTGAGGTCAAGGGACTTACAACAGTGTGGACCATGTGTGTGTATGCCACACACATACGGAGAAATATATATGTGTCATATATAT
The DNA here is from genome assembly GCF_019279795.1 of Protopterus annectens. Taxonomy (NCBI): domain Eukaryota; kingdom Metazoa; phylum Chordata; order Ceratodontiformes; family Protopteridae; genus Protopterus; species Protopterus annectens. Next base: position 504,502,304 of record NC_056744.1, read on the forward strand.
TCACATCTGTATATGTGCATAGAGCAGGGGACATATTGCAACTGTTTGCGAAGGGGGGAGATATATATGTTGATGAAGGTTAGTATGCGCATATTTGTATGTAGGTTTTAGTGTGTGACAAATACGACAGCATACAATGCTGGTATATGACGTGTGGTAGTTAAACACTGTGGGTGGTTTGTTCAGTTTTCAGTGTTGAAGCCAGTAAGGCCTGCTAAAGCTACCTGGGCTGTGAACACCTTCTATGCATTTATCCCAAGACTGTGCAAATTTTATTACATTACTGTACACCTTACATCCTTTGTATAATTGATATCCTCACCATGAAAGGTGAACTGTATATGTGCTTACATATATATGTATATGTAGACAAATTGATGTGTATATGTATATATATATATATATATATATATATATATATATATATATATATATATATATATATATACTCATACACACCTACATCTACTTGTTGCAATAGATTCTCTGTACTGTTGACTGACTGTGATGGTCAATATGTTTGTGAATACGTCAAAGATATGTATCTGTGGGATAGTTTAATGGGAAACTGTTTATGTTATGGTATTATGGGTCCTTGCTTTGATCCTAGCAAAAGCTGTGTATTCTGTTGCTAGGCAGAACAAGTGCTATTGCATACAGTGTGATTAAGTCCCTTGGTTTTCACTAGGGTGTGGCATTGGAGGCTAAATCACGACATCTATGATTATTGATTGGTATCGATGTTGAATGCAAATCCTGTGTGTACTGTAGTACTAATTGAAGCTCTGGGCCTGTACAGCAAAGTATGGTGTATGCCCACAATGCTTGCATCCACTGTTTTGTGTGGTCCCTGTATTCATCACAGATTACATTTCTCAAGATTAAGGTTGTGTAAGTACTGACACACAGTACTGTATAGTACACACTGAAAGCTTATCTGGGTTGTCATACCTTTGTGTCCTGTAATTATGTCTGATGTGTGTGTGCGGGCATGCCTGTAACATGTCCTTTGACATATGTGTGGTAATGGTTTACTATCATAAAATCGAAATTAAAACAAAAAGTGTATTATATTTCGAATTTATAGATCGAAAATCAATGATTCCGATTAACATTATGGCTGTAAAGCAGGGGCAAATGTCGAAAATATCGAATCGCGACATTTCCATTCGATTTACGGCAAATCACCGTAAATAAGTGATCCGTAGTAAAATACCAGTACCCTTGTATACTTTCACAGTAATTCCAAAGCAAACACTTTCACAGTGCCAGAACAGCGATATCCATCAAGATGTCTTGCTTTACAATATTGCAGAAACAGTAAATCCACAGCAAACATATTCCCAGTGCCACAACAGCGATATCCATCAAGATGACTGGCTTTAAAATATTGCATAAATAGTACTTCCATAGCAAACACATTCCTAGTGCCACAACAGTGATATACATCAAGATGACTTGCTTCAAAATGTTCCATAAACAGTACATCCACAGCAAACACATTCCCTGTGTGACAATAGTGGTTTCCATCAAGATGAATTGCTGTCTAATGCTGAGTACACAATAATTCCACAGCAGACACATACCCGTGCTACAATATCATTTTCAACCTAGATGAATTACTCTATAATAGTGAATACAAAGTACATATCCCAATAAAAGTAGTGCAATGTAAGTTTCCAAAAGTGTCCTATAATGCCATATAATTATCACAGACAAAATGTATAATGTTATTGCAGACATATCAGAATGAGCAATGGTGTGCCATTAATTGTACAAATCCTAATGGCGTCATGTCTTCACGTTTAGCAAGCAGACGTTGTATCATATACTCCTTATCACTAAGCCTACATTTCTTTGGAGATGCAGGCACACAACACAGGAACTTCTGTCTTACATCCTCCAAATGGTTTTGCTCTAAAGTAATAGCATGTAGCACATCAGTGATGTAAAGTTCCTTTTTATCTAATAGAGACCTCAGGATATGGTGTCATCTCTCCACTGCGTTCTGGCTCCTAGGGTAGCCCATGGTACATGTTTCAGACTGATTCCAAAAAGGGACTTCAAATAGTGGTGGTTGTCTCTCTGAGGCAGAACCCCTCATTCCGTAATGCCGTGGCCTCCCTAAAATGTAGTTATTTTTAAAGAACTCACATAAAGGAGCACCCCTGTCCCCTAATGCCTCTTCAATCGAACTGAAAGTTTCCAAAATATGTTCCGTGCGTATAAAAGCAAGTGAAGGCACCTGTTTAAGTAACAGTGCAAATTTTGTATCCGTACCATATACCTGTGTCAAGTTAAGCTTCTGGATCTGCCTCCATATAATTTGGCACAAATGAAACCAGCATCCCTTTGCGGTACTATTAGGTAGATGCTTCACAATGCTATTTACAGCCCCCTTTTCAAAGTCACTTAGTACCATCACTGGTTGTAAATTAAGATGGAAGTCCCCACATAAAGTAATCAATGTGTTCCAGAAGTGATCATAGCATTCCTCACATTTGGACGGTAGGATAGCATATACTACGGGTACTACCTTGTTGTTGCTAGAACCATCCAAGCTACAATGAACAGAGTATATTTGCTTACACTCCCTAGTGCTAATTGGAAATGTACCATCAACAAGGATGTATTCCGAATGGCAGAGCAGGCCTAGATTACTCTCTGTAGTAAGAATTACAACATCATTGTTATGGCTCTGGAGTGCACTGTGTTTAATGATGAACTGACCCTGCTTCAATGGTATAATCTCTGGCCTTAAATCCTTCACACTTGCTAACTGTAAGCTGGGATTCGTGCTATTCCTACGCCTTAACCTACGCACACTCTGCTTCAGGGCAGCAGTATTAGTCATGGTGGTCACTACGTCCGTGGACGTGGTTGCCAGAACCTCAGAAACAATTCTGCAGGGATCCTCCAGAGTCTGTTCAGCACACCTTTTAATTCCTGCACGTACCCTACTCTGCGCTACCCAGACCACATCCGGTGCGTGAAAATGACCAATACTTTTCAGTAGCCTCTCATCATCGGCACACTTCTCTGTTATACAACGGCCCTTACATCTCTGTTTTGCCTTCTGAGTGCAACACCAGTACTTCTTCTCAGGGTTACTCTTTTCCAAGTAATACTGATAACCATCAATACAGAGAATTGCTCGACCTTTTTGGGAGGTAATGGTGCCATATAAGAAACCAATAACACCAGGAAAACTCACTGCCGGTTGGTCAGACATAGTACCTTAGCTCACCTAGAAACCAACAACAGTAACTATATTACTACAAATTACTGGCATTCATGCTGTGTAACACAAGCCTGTATCATATCTATGTATACTAATTTATACAGATACAAACCATAACATAGGTTGTACAAGGCATGGCCAAGTAGAGTCATGTCTTACATGTAGAGACATTGTAAAGTGCACTCCATACACTGTTTACTTTTAAAAATAATATTGATAAAACTGTCATACTTGACACCTACAGCAGTATATGTATCCTACAAACTAAAACATGTTAGTATAAGGTACGTTCCATACTATGCCACTATAATGAATTTCTACACAGGTAAGCAGCATCCACCTGTATTCTTTTCAATACTGCATTCTACAATTCTATACCTATAAACGACTACTATATGAAGGATTCAGGCAAGTCATGACTTCATGCTTATAACCAATGGAAGTGTCTTAATACTGTATAAGTACCTTACACATGACTATCCACACTGTTATTACAGCACATTCTATAACAATGTACATGTGTGTTCTGACACTAGAAAATATGACTGCAATAATCAACAACTCCGTATATCATTACCATGTATTTAGAATTGTTCAACACTTTACCGAATAGGGTTTCCCACTGTTTATATCAACAATATATATCACTAGTTGTATAACTTATATTGAAATCATCATGTAACACTTACAGCGATACGTATACATATGCTATTGTTCGATATTAGCTGTACTGACATTATATAAAATACTGTTTTACATATATATATATGTTAGACTACTACGTACTCATATGACAGGTTTACTCACCAGTCCAAACTTGCAACGTAAAGTCCTTGCTGTCGCAAATTATGGATACTTTCCTGTTAGGAAATCCAACTCTGCAGCGATATATTCACTCTCAATTACACTCCGCATTATCGGTGACTCTGTAATCGTGTTGTCTTTTACTTCCACACTATATGTACAACGTTTTCCCTGTGACTAAGACATCACCGTCGCAACATCATTGTCGTCATCGGTGAATGGCGTATTCACATGTGCGACGTTCAGTAGTTCGAATGTTAGTGCATGGCGGTTTTTCTTTTTTGGTATGTTTGGAGTGCAGAATTGTTTCCTTTCGACATTACAACTGACGATCAATGGACTGCCAGGTATGTGACCGTCGGTTATATGATAGTAAACCTGTGGTAATACATATAACTGCGTATCTAGCAACATTCATAGTGTACTACAGCAATATGTGACCTATATTCCCAATTGTGCACATATTTTGGCCACGGATTTGGCATTGACAAGTTGTGTGGTATAATAGTAATACATTTACTGGACCTTACACTGATTGTGATGGATGATATATTTCTTTACACATCAGGTTGATGTATATCTGCTGTGGCTAGGTGGTGCATCGTGTTGCATACAGTGTGCCAGGTACTCTTGTATAGTCTTATATAGTGATTTTATTTTGTTGCTGTGCAGAACATGGTTCATTAGCTAGAGATTGAGCAAGGCACATTCAAGCAGTTTGGGGTGAGCAGTGATAAGTGTCAGTTACAGTGTTTCACTCTCGGTTAGCTTATAGGTTGCTATATATGGCAGTTCAGTGATATCTGTACTGTATAATGTTAAATGTGCCATATGACTTGCTCAGACATATTTTTGTATTTATGTCTTCCAGAGATCATGGCCCACCACAGGAAGCCGAGTTACAGTAGTGCTGAAGATTATATCATTACTAGCAGTATGATTCAGCACTACCATCTCATGTTCTCACGAACCAGCCAGGACCAGCAGGAGCGCACTGCAATGTGGCAAGATGTTGTCTGCAGGGTCAATGAGGTAGGCCTGCATAACCGGACATATAAGCAGGTACACCACCACTGCAGTGATCTTCTCAGACATGTCCGTCAGCATGCCGCTGATGTACGTAGACAACAGCTTGCAACAGGGGGTGGTATTAATATCCATCCCCCCTCACCAGAGTGGAGGAGCTGCTCATGAGCCTGGTGGCACCTGCCCAACAACAACAGCAGCAGACATACACCATGATGGAGGTTGGAGCCACCCACCAAGCATACATGGATCATGCAGGTAACATGGCATATCTGTAGACTACTGTTATCTGTATTGGTCGATCATGCATATGTGAGATGTGCAGTGTGTCGTCCAAAGACATGGAGCCTGTTGTTGTGCAATACTGATAATTTGGAACATAATCTGTAGCCATGTGAATGTAAACTGTTGTTGTACTGTAAGGTTGAAAACACACAGTAGCAATGCCACAGTTGTGGCCACTGACAAACTGTCTCATCTCTATGTAAGTCAGTCTGGGGTGACATCAAGGCAGCAGACAGATGCTGGTGAGTGTGTTCTACATTTATTATTGTAAATAAAAAGTGCATGTCATAGTTAAGATGTAGGCCATGTACACATGTAACACACCTACCCATAATGCATGCTGTGCATGTTTGGTATAAGAGCACGCACATCTCACTAATGTGATTAGCTGCCTCAAACACATGCAATACCTAGATCATCTCAAACAAATGTGGCTAGACTGTAGTGACCGTTGAATAAGCACAGTTGATACTCAACATGCACATAACATACACATCTATGTCATACACAGATCATTTTAACATGCTACACATAAAGGATTCCCCAACCCTCTGTAAAGACACACTCCAGTATTCAAAATCTCATCCACACATTACATATAATATACCTGAGGGGTAGAGGCCTATCCTGGGGCATTTAAACACACTGCAACACACTACACATTCATGTCAGGGACCTTATTGGCCTTCTTACAAACTCATGTAACAACTGGTTGTGAAATGGTGAATATAGCCAAGGTAGTACAGTTCCAGCACAGCTGGTTTGTGAAACATTTGTAGCCTTGAGTGACCACCTGATGCTTCATGATGACGGCCTATGAATCTATACCCCATCCAGTTATTGTAACCACAGTACTACACATAGCTGTCATTGCTGCACAACATAATGATGCCTGTGTGCACACATATGCACCTCTAAACAGTATTCATACCAATCACCATTTGCACAACTGACACATATATGTCTTGTGATGCTATTGAGTGGCTAGGTCATATGACACATATTGGGTATGTGTAGTGTTTAAATATGCAGTTGTGTTTTAGCATGTCATGGATGAGACTGGCATGTCCACAATATGATCTACACTCATCATAAGTACCATACATTGGGTATGTGGCTGAATGGTATTCCATCAATTATCCATGCACCACTGATGATGTGTGAATACTCATCATGCATGTGCTAAAAATGTGCCCACAATTATTTGCTAAAGACACAGAGGCTGTAATCAGCAATGGATATCTATCTGACACACAGATACAAATCCAGAAATGGTATGTACACCTGTGAGTTATGGTGCACAGTACATCACAGGCTTATGAATACCTGCACAGAAATGTTGTGTCCATGTATGCATTTTGTTCACGGGGGGGGTCATCAGCTAATAACAAAACACATGCATCAAAGCCATGTAAACTGTTAGTAACATGGACTGACTACACTTGCACTGCATGCTGTTGAGCAACATATGTCCTGCATGTTGAAGTGTGATATGACTGTTTTGCTTGTGATACTGTATCCCACCATCACCTGCTATTGTGTATGTTCTGTGATTGCTGGTGTTGTGTGTGTCTGCTTTCAGGAGGAGTGTAGTTTTGGGTGTGTGCATGTGTGCATGTGTACATGTGTGCATGTGCGCATGTGCACATGTGTGTATGTGTGCACGTGTGCATGTGTGCATGTGGTCTGAAGTCATGTTCAGGTCTTAAAGTGTGTTTCCTGTTTTCCTCTCACAGGTTCTGAGGTGGGGCTGGTTCAGTACAGCAGGGAACCTGATGTCACTGAGACAGACAGTGATGATGAGGATAGGTGTGTTGAGGCACAGGCAGGTTTGTCAGGGTCTGTTGTTGGGCCACCAATTGACAGTACACAAATCTCCACCCCGTCCATGTACACAGTCATACTGCCTGTACATCCATCATCACCATTGTCCTTAGCTGAGGGACAGTGTACGGTTGGCACTGGCCAGGACAGTGTGGTATCTATGGCACATGTATCAGGACACAGCAGCCATAGCCAGATGTCTGGAACAGAACCACATAGGCAGATGCCCAGGGGTTCTCATCAGAGCACTGCTGGTCATCATGCCCCTGGCAGATGTGCCACACCTCTTTCTACCACACTCATGTTCCAGGCTGTCATGGAGGCACAGACATGAATGTAGCAGTACACCAGACAGGGGCTAAGGGCACAGAGGGCTCATTACACCTCTGTAAATGACAGTATCCGTGACCTAGCAGGTGCCATACGTATCTACACTGAGTTCATTGATAGACATTGGGGTGAGACATTGGATGTCATCCACAATGTCATGTCCATGTGTCAGGACAGTGCGGGATGGTTGAGACGTCAGTGTGGACGTATGCCAGCAACATCACCATCTGGAGGTCACCATGGACGTCCAGCAAGTCACAGCCGCTCCTGTAGTGCCAGTACCAGCCCCAGCAATGTTGGGGGGGCTGTCCATAGATCGTCCTAGCAGACCACGTGCACATGGCTCTGGCCAGTCCCAGCAAGGACCTGGATCTAGTGGACATATGTCAACCTTTTCGGATAGTACCCAATCTGGATTAGTACCTGATACTGTCTGTAGCACCCCTGCCAGGCACAGGTTCCGTATCTGTGGCCAGAGATGGTGATCTGTAAACCCTGCGAGGTACAGTCTGTAGCTGTCTCACAAATCCTCATATATGGCAGCCACTTGGTGGAACTGTGTGCATGCAGACACACACACATAAACCAGAAATCTAGGGCAAACACATACCCGCACACATGACATTAACATTGCCCATTAACAGCACTCATGGCCCTCACACACTCACACACACATGTTGATTGTATGGCTCAGTGTAGGCCCCTGGCAAACCATCAACACACCCTGTGAATATGATGAAACCTGTGCCACCTCCTGTCATCTGTAACATTGATGCAGGAACAGGCTAACATGGTGCTGATGCTCAGGGTGACTTTAATAAAGTATAGCAATGGCTGGATGTGTAGCATGGAGTCAGTAGTAAAGTGTAATGATATCCTTGAAGATGTAGCTGAGCAGGCATGATGCATTAAAGCTGTAATTAGCAATGTTGTATTGTTTTCACCAGTGTTTATTCCAATTGTGTTTTGTTTGCCCATGTGCCACTTGGCTGATGTGTGTAGTTGTGTCAGCATGCATTATACAGTGGACAGTAAGTGTGGGGTGTGTGCAACACATGTTTGCAGGTGTCCATTTGTGAACATGGTGGAGGTGCACTGTCTGCATGTACATGCATATTGGACACATGGGCAGGGTGACATGCCCTGTACTGGCCAGTGTTAACACTCCATAGTTTCTATTGGTGGCCAGTATGCATTGTACTACACACATTTTGGAACTTGAGTACGCATGTGTGTATGACATGGGTTGACATTGTGCTGTGGGTGATGCTGTTGTTGCTATCTGTCATTGGTTTGCATTACTAAGGCTAACACTGTCCCGGCTGCATAATCTTTTAGTAATGCACACTGTTCACCTACAGGGTTGCATGGACTGTGCTATCACAAACACAAGAAATTCTCACTTATATAGTAAAAGTGCATTAGTCTCATGGACCCCTGCCATAAACTAAATATATAATAGAAGGTGTGAAGTTGTACCAAAAAAGAGTTATATACCAAGAAGGGATAATCTCTCTGGTCAGTATCATTGGGAGAATACAAGACCTCATTAAACATACAAGACAATCTTCAAAATACAAAATGGCAAGGATTCCAAAGACAACACTAAAGCTTTCTTTAGTGTTGTTTATAATCTACAGGGGAAATCTCAGATCGGGTCACAGTTAATGTAAATGGTCACAAGGTGCACTTATCTGACTGACATTACCAATTTCTTGTCAGACAGTTTGAATGCGGATTTCACCACCCTGTCGTTACATAAGGGCCACATTTTCAGACCTGAAGAATGTAAAACCTGATGATTCACAGACACTCTAGTTAAAACATATCTTTACCAAAGTCCAAACCACAGTGGCAATGGTATTGGACAGTGTCCCTGGCTGTATCATACACAAGCTGACATATGAAGTCACCACTCACCTAAACACTCTGTCCAGATGCAGCCTCTGTACAGGTTACATACTTGTGTAATGATGCACGGTAATGGTGTTCACAGTCCACAAGGGTTGAGCTACAGCGTCTTCTTCTTCTTCTCCTTTTGGATGCTCCCATTAGGGGTTGGCACAGTAGATCATCTGTTTCTATTTCTTCCTGTCCTCTGTATCTTGCACTGTCACATCATCCACCCACATGTCCTCTCTCACCACAGCTATAAACCTCATCTTAGCCATTCCTCTTTTCCTGTTACCTGGTGGCTTCATCCTTAGTATCTATTTCACAATATACTCTGCATCCCTCCTCAGCACATGTACAAACCAACTTAATCCTGCCTATCTGGCTTGATCTACTAACCTTCAAACCTGGGCTGACCCTCTAATATACTAATTCCTAATCCTGTCCACCCTCGTCACACCCAGTGCAAATGTTAACATAAATTGATTAAGGGTTGAACTACAACAGATCCTGGAAACTCTCACACTATAAGCCAGACAAATGTTATCTGGAAGGCTATGGAGCACAGCATTATGTAACTCATTAACAGAGACATTATGAACCTGCAAACACTGCACCATACCCAATTAGGTTCTCTAAGGGCCAAATCATGGCTCCTACACCTAGTAGACTTCAAGCCAGTTAACAAGGCTATAGGTGAGGGAGGGGAGGTCCACACAGCCAAGCTATAGCTCACCAGCAATTCATACCCATCCCACATGCTGGTATTATACATAACCTCAACAGACTGACCATAAACGATTGTTAGACGATAGATTGACAACTGACACACAGATGTAGGACACACAGTAACATTTGCAGCCTCCATGTACAATTCTATGCCAGTAACAAATGGTATTCACCTGCACTCAGTCCTGGGATCACTCCTGTTTGGTATATAGCTTTTTTAGGTACAAGCAAACACAGTAGGGATATGTCTGCCCACATTTGATGGAAATGCATATTGTGGGCTATACTTTATTCTCCAGATGACACACACATCCTCCAAAAGGGTATCATAGAAACAGATACCTGGTGTCAAACTCATGCTGTAAAGCTATAAGACAAAGAATGCATAGTTATCCACTTTTAGAAAACAAAGTATACCCAGAATACCACATAGGTAGTAGCCCCCAAAATGTGGAACAGGTACTAATGTATACATAGAGCCATGTGTTTAGTTATCTCTCTTTTGATAATCACATTACCAAAAGGTTTTGGAAATCCCTCTGTGGAGCACATAAGCAATAAAGGGTTTGCATGCAGATCCACAGAGGTTGTTGCACACCTATAATGATTAGTCATCTTAGCCAAACTTTGCTTGCTTTGGAACAGGATTCAAATATACCTCAAGTATAAACCCTCACTCACACTCTTCAATAGAAACCATGATAAGTGAATGTGAAACAGAAGACGTAGCCCAGGGATCACTGCAGTGGCTAAGCTTGTCACGAACATACAGAAGTGACCTAAGGTCTGGAAAGCGCCAGCACACTCTGGCAAAGATAACAGTTCCTTTCATGGAGAAAGCAGAGTACCCACCTATGAAATAATTTAGGTCACATGTATGTATATAGCTTTGCCCCACAGCTACCTTACATGTGTAATGCTCATAAAGTTGTCATTGTGATATGTCATACACTAGAAAAATCAAAACCCACCCCACATTGACCAACAGTGTCACACACCTGGAATACACACAGTCAGCAAATGTGAGATTCAAACTCCTTCCTAACTACATTACGATACTATAGCAGCATGCATTTACACGACATGCTACACACATCACTGGGATTTAACCTTTCCACAAGTATATTTGTAGGATGGTGACATCATCAGAGTTGACAAAGATGAGTATATCACTTTTAAGGGGTGTGAGTAGTCTCCAAAAAAGTTGCTCCTCCCAGGGAGACACACACACTTGGTAAGTGTAGGAATCAAATCCCTATCTAACTACATTATGATACTACAGCAGTACGCATTTACACGGCACACTATACACATTATTGGGATTTCAGTTTTCCACAGGTATATTTGTAGGATGGTGACATCATCAGTCATGACAAAGATGAGTATACCACTTTTAAGGGGTGTGAGTAGTCACCAAAAAGGTTGCTCCTCCTGAGGGAGACAGTTGTCAAGTGCAGGAATCAACCCCCTACCTAACTACATTATGATGCTACAGCAGTACGCATTTACACGATGCGCTATACACATTATGGGGATTTTGTTTTTCCACAGGTATGTTTGTAGGATGGTGAAATCATCAGACTTGACAAAGATGAATATACCACTTTGAAAGGGTGTGAGTAGTCTCCAAAAAGGTTGCTCTCTCCCCAGGGAGAAACAGACACACACACACACACACACACACACACACACACACACACACACACACACACACACACACACAGTTGGCAAGTGCAGGGTTCTTAATCCAAGCTAAGTACGTCTTTACACTTCAGCAAGCAATATGGAGTTACAGGGTGCAATACAGACATTACTTGCTGACAGTTTGCCCTAAGGTTTTTTTCACATTTACTAACCTCAGCAGGCTTATCATACTAGGTGTATTCTGAGTGTATTGTATGCATAGGCCATGATTATATCATATATGGGTTGATGCGCCACATGCTGGCACACACAGGGTCAAACTGGTGGCTAAGCTCTGTCAACCCAATACTGGAAAATACAGTCAAGAGGAGTAGGGTCATACAACCACAGCACCAACAGTCTCACATAGACCTACAATATAAGCACCAGCAAAACACACACATAAATACACATTACCCTACTCAGAGAATGCAAATGTTAATCTGAAAAAGAGAGAGTGTCCTCCTAAGCAGACAAGCAAGCAACATGCACCTTCAATCACATGCCAGAAAACATAATACACCAACCAAAGCAGTGTGGCTCACAACATGCCCTAAGGCAAAACAACATACCCAACACACTAGTAATAGGTGACTCCATAGTCAGGCACACAGATGTTATACTCACTCGGCTGGACAAGGAGAAGTTACTGTCAGTTGTCTGTCAGGTGCTATGATCCGCCACATAACACAAGTACTTACATCACTCCAGAACAGGTACATATATAATGTGTTCTTTGTACATGTCAGTGTGAATGATCTGAGATATACCTCCCAGGACAACATGACAAAAGATATATAGTAGTTCTATGATCATGTAGCCCAGGCTGGTATAACCCTAACCATGAGTAGCATCTTACCTTCACCTAAATGATACTGCAATATAACAGAAAGATGATAAACTTCAACAATTGGCTGAGCTTCTGGTGTCATTCAAAGGGGATTCAGTCTCTGTCTGCCTGTGATGACATGTTAGACAAGCCTCGTTGCTTTGCTACAGATGGTTTGCACCTGTCGCCCCTATGCTTCTGAATACTGGCCAAGGCTCTTGCTGTCCCTATATTACCTTTTTTAGGCAAGGCTCAAAGGTTCATAGGTTCATAGGTTCATTGGTAGGTACTAGGCTATCGGCCCTGTGTCCTATACAAGCCCAGCCAAAAAGTACCCTGGCTTTTGCCACCCAAGAAATTTATTTTCCTGTGCCACTGTTGAGCAGAGACACAGAAGTGATCCCTGGGGTGAATTTCCTATTTCCCATCCAATCATCAAGATTTTTCTTGAAGAGTGCTAATGAGGAGCTTTGTTTGATATAGATAGGTCATTTATTCTGGAGTATGGGAAGTCTTTAAGACAGGAATCTATCCCTCTGGCATGTTCTGTTTATTGTGGTGACAAGGTTTAGGTCCCTAGAGTGTGTAGCTCGGAGGGATTGGGATTTCTTTAAGTGGAGCATGTCTAACAGCTCAGGGTTTGACATAGCTTTGTATGTTAGGCAGAGATCACCTCTGACTAGGCGATATGCGACGGAGTAAAGCTGGAGTTTTTTGAGACAGTCTGTGTAGGGTATGTGTTTGAGGCCGGTAATCCTCTTTGTGAGGTATTTCTGCGGCCTTTCCAGTTGTTGTAGATGTCTTGTGAGGTACATACCAAAAGGGGTGTTGTACTCTATAATGGATCTAATGAGTGATGAGTAGAGGGGAACAATGACCTCTTTTTTTTCTGCATGAGAAACCTTTTGTGATGAGGTGTGCCATGTAGAAGGATTTCCAGACTACTGTGGCGATGTAATTATCAAATGAGAGACTACTGCCCACCTGTGTCCCAAGGTCTCTTATCACACTTTCGGTGTTAAGTATACTACCACCTATGTTGTAGTTCATGGGTACAGAGTTTTTACCAAAGGGGATAACAATGCACTTTTTGGCATTGAGCTTGAAGCCATGGCTTTGACACCAGGTATCTGTCTCAGTGAGGGCCTTTTGTTTGATGCCCACATCGTTAGTAGTTTTGATTATGGCTCCTAGTTTGCAGTCATCTGCGAACTTCATTAGCCAAAGACCTTCTGTGTTAGTCTGTACTTCAGGGAAGTAGATACCAAACAGGACAGTACCCAGGACTGAACCCTGTGGTACTCCACTTGTCACTGGTCTGAAGTCGGATTTGGAGTCTGCTACTTTCACAGTGTGGGTTCTGTCAGTGAGCCAGTTGGCAACCCATCTTGTGACATAGGGATTTATACCTAGTTTAGTGAGTTTATCTATAATTCCAGAGTGGGGGGTGGTGTTGAAAGCCTTGGCAAGATCTAGATAGGATGTGTGAACCACCTTACCCTTGTCTACGGCTTTGGTGACTGCTTCAAAGATGTCTATCAGGTTTAGGAGACATGATCTACCTTTTACAAACCCGAACTGGTTGGGGTCCAGAGTTTGGAGATTACCAATATCTTTGTTTATAAGTTCCATGATGATACGTTCCATGGCCTTGCAGACCAGGCTCATCAGGCTAATGGGGCACTAGTTCCCAGGGTCCGTGGTGGCTCCCCCCTTGTGTAGTGGGATAACTGTCACTGTGCACCATTCAGCTGGCACAAAGCCTGAGGGGAGGCTATGATTGAACATGATACTTAAGTGTGGTGCCAGTTTGTTCTGTAATTCATGTAGAACGCAGCCTGGGATGTTGTCTGGTCCCATGGATGCTGTGTTCCTGGCTTTGGAGAGTGTGGTTTTTACCTGTGAAGCCATGATTACAGGAACTTTGCATTCTTCCAGTATAGAGATGGGCTCTTTAATGGATGACAGGGGGGTAAAGTTAGCACTGAACCTATCTGCCAGGATGTTGGCAATACCAGTTGGGTCTGTATATTTAGTGCCATTGTGCTGTAACTCAGAGCAGATCTGAGTGTTGCCATTGAGATTCTTGACATAGCTATAGAATGCTTTGTGGGTGTCTTTAGAATCAGTGGTGATTTTGTTTTCATAACTAGCTTTGGAGGATTTTATCAGGGATCGCAGCTTCTTACTGAGGCTGACCAGGGAGCTCCTCCACTCATGGGAGTTTACTCTCTTTTGCAACAGTTTCTTCCTTCTGTTGTACAGTTTGTTTATGGCAGGGGACCACCAGATTGGCTTCCTTTTTTTGGAGGATAGCATCTTGGTTCTGTTTGCGATAGCACGATCCATGCACTCATGTAAGTGCTTATAAAGTGCAATTGTGTAGGATTCAGTAGTCGTAACTGTATTGTCCATCTGCATGGGTGTCATGAAGTTCACTACTTCTGTCTTAAGAAGCATGAAGTTGGCACTGTAGAAATTTTTTAACATGGTTTCCTTAATGGGGGGTGGGGGCAAAATGTGGATATGTAGGGTAATTAGCTTATGGTCGGATTGGACCAATGAGGCATTGACTTCAGGTGTGGAACACCAGTCACTCAGGACAAACCAAACCCCGTAACCAACACAAATAACCACAAAGTGAGCTAAATGCTACTTATTGCCAGACGTCTCAGCCTCCAAATGCACACACTTGAGGCACTTCTCAGTATGGAGAATATTGATATCTGTGCAGTAACAAAAACCTAGTTCAAGCCTCCAGAGAGCACACCAGCACTACCAGGATACTACTCATTCCATACCTTCCAGCATCAGAACCTGGATCATAGCACGGGTGGGGATGTATCCATATTCATCAAGAATACCTACACCTCTCTCTACATCCTCTCTACAGGATATGTACCCATATAATGTTGCAGAGCAACGACAGGGGTGGGGCCACAAAAAACCCTTGGCATTCACACTCTATGAGACTGACGAGTCTGATCTGCAAGGCAATGGAGCCAATCATAATGGAAGTCAACAATAAAGACATTGGGAACCTTCACACAGTTTAGCACACCCAGTTTGGCTTTGTCAAATGCAGATCACAATGCCTGAACTGGGTGGATATCTTTGAGACAGTTACCCAGGCTACAGATGATTGAAAGGAGCTCCACACAGCCTATCTATATCTTGCTAAGGCCTTTGACACCATTCCCCAGTCAGGTATCATAGATGAACTCACCAACCTGGGCATAAATCCATACATCACAAGATGGATTGCAAACTGGCTCACAGATAGATCCCACAAATTAAGAGTTGCTGGCTACATGTCAGACTCTAAACTGGTAACAACTGGTGTCCCCCAGGGTTCAGTCCTGGGTCCCCTCCTCTTTGGTATAGACTTCTCAAAAGTACATGCCAACACAGGAGGGTTGTGGTTGACTACGTTTGCTGGGAACTGTAAAGTGTTTGCCATAATAGATTCCCAGGATGACACAAATATTCTCCAGAAGGGACTCAATGAGACAGATGTGTGGTGTCAGAATCATGGCCTCAAGCTCAGTGTGCAAGAATGCATAGTAATCCCCTTTGGGGAAAACAAAGTATCCACAAACTACCACATAGGTGTTACCCCCTAAAAACTGACAAATTAATAAGGGATCTGGGGACACAAGTAGATAGTCATCTTTCCTTTGACAAACATGTTGCCAAAGTGATTAGGAAATCCTGTGTGGTCCACCTAATCAACAAAGTGTTTGCATCAGGATCAAAAGAGGTAGTGGTGGCCCTCTACTCTTAAGTCATCAGACCCATCATTGAGTACAATGCACCATTTTGGATGTACTCGACTAAGCATATCCAGCAGCTGGAGAGACTACAGAGGTACCTCACCAAGAAGATTACTGGCCTCAAACAGTTGTGTTATGCAACACAACTGGTAAATCTAAATCTGTTCTCCGTTGTGTACCGCCTACTCAGAGGCACATTCTGCCTAACATACAGAGCCATGTCCAACACATAACTGTTGAACATGCTCCATCTAAGGATAACAAAATTGAGTCACACTACAAACTCCAGGGATATGAACCTCATCACAACAATGAATACAACATGCTGGTGGAATAGAGTACCATCCCAGACACTTACCTTACTGTGGAACAGAGTCCCCATGTACATCAGACAGAGCCCCTTCACTGACACTCTTCAATAGGAACCTTGATGAGTGGATGGAAAACAGACAATTCATTCCAGGCATCACATCAGCAGCCCCACTAGAAAGGGCTTAGGGTACTAACTATTAGAACTAGGGCTTAGGAGACTAACCAATGGGGTGTTGAAAGCTGCACAACTTGCCTAGGCTAATATATGCCTTCGTGAAGATAGTCTACTACATATCTATGAATCTATGTGACAGGTACATGTCTACAGATAGTAGATGTGTACTTCATTGTACAATCATGTTGTACAGCAGGCACATGCACCACATACACTGCAATGCTTACTGATACTGGTGGCTATTATGTGCAGTGGGTGAGATGTGCACCTCATGTCTTTTGTGCCATTGGGATGTGTGCTGGGTGGGACAGTCCTGGATGGCTCCCTGTCATGGTCACCCTCTTACACACATCTCTGCCCATCCATCTTTGGCTTATTATACTGTATTCCCCCTATATATATATATATATATATATATATATATATATATATATATATATATATATGTACATAGGTAGGTAATAGGCTATCTGCCTGAAGGCATATATTAGTATGGCCAGAGTGTGCAGCTATCACCACACATGGGGTTAGTTCCCTATGCCTCTGTGTAGTAGAACTGATGAAGTGATCCATGGTTTGACAGTTCAGTTTCACATACACTCATCAAGGCTCCTCTGGAAGTGTGTCATTGAGGGACTTAGCTTAATGTAGGTTGGGAGCCTGTTCCAAAGCAAGGGAAGTCTGTGAGTTAGTAATGTATCCCTCCAACATGTTCTATTTATTGTTGTGATGTTTATATCCCTACAGCATGTGGCACAGTGAGCTTGGGTTTACTTCAGATAGAGCATGTACATCAGTTCTGCATTGGACATGGACCTGTCTGTTGGGCAGAGATTGCCTGAGTAGACAGATTGCAACAGAGTACAGATTGAGTTACTTCAGTCTTGTTGCATGGGGCAACTGTTTGAGGCCAGTAATCCTCTTGTTGAGGTACTTCAGTGGTCTTTCCAGATGCTGAAGGTGCCAAGTCAGATTCATTGCAAGTGTGCCGTGGTACTCTCTGATGGGTCTGATGACTGATGAGTAGACAGAACCTCCTTTGACCTACATGCAAAGACTTTGGCAATTTGTGGGAACACATAGCATGATTTTCTGACCGCTTTGTGAATGTGTTTCTGAAAGTAGAGATGACTATCCACATGTGTCCATAGATCCCTTATTATTACCTCCATATTTAGGGTGTTGGCACCTATGTGGTATTTGTATGACTGTAGCTCGAGGCCATAATTTTGACACCACATCTGTCTGACTGATACCCTTTTAAAGGATGTCTCTGTTGTCCCAAACATCGATTATGACAACCTTTTTGCAGTTATCCACAAACTTTGCTAACTATAGCCCTCATGTGTTTGACTGTATTTCTGAAAAGTATACACCAGACAGGAGGGGTCCCAGGACTGAGCCATGGGGGACTGCAGTTGTTACCAGCTTACAGTCCAACAGGGAGACCACAATTCTTACCTTGTGGAATCTATCTGTGCCCCAGTTGGCAATCCATCAGATGACATACGTGTTTATGCACAAGTTGTTGATTTTGTGGATACAACATGTGTGTGGGATGTTGGAAAAGAGCTTTTCAAGGTCTATATAGCCTGTGTGGAACTCATTTCATTGATGTATGTCCTGAATAACTGCCTTGCAAACTGTCTAGCAGGTTTAGGGACCATGATCTACCCCTGACCAAACCAAAATGGGTAGAGTTGGGTGTTTGTAGGCTCCCAATAGCTCTGTTTATGAGTTCCATAATGATGGACTCCATGGCCTTGCAGATCAGGCTTATTAGGCTTATAAGACAATAGTTCCCATCGTCTGTTGTGCACCAACACTTGTGGAGTGTGCCAAACGTTGCTGTAACCCATTCAGCAGTTTCATATCCTGTACAGAGGGTGAGTCTCAACAGACTGTTCAGGTGCACGGTCTGTTTGTTTTGGAGTTCACATATGACACAGCTAGGGACACCATGTCATTCCATAGACACTGTGTATTTAGGTTTGGATAGAGCTGATTAACCATTGTATATGTGATGTCTGGCTTTTCACAATCTCCAGGTATGGTAATGGGCCCTTTTGTCAGTGAGAGGGGGGTAAATATGTATGAACCTGTCTGACAAGATGTTGGCAATGCCAGTCATGTACATGTATTCATTTACACTTTGCACTGACTCAGAACATATATGAGTTTACATTGATATTTATGACATAGCTAAAGAAAGCTTCATGGTTCTCTAAGGACTCTTTGGCAATATTTTTGCCAGAACATGGCTTGGATAATGTTAGGAGTGCTCATTGTTTCTTGATGATACTGATCGAAGATTTATTGATCTTCTTTGGATTTTCATTTTCTTTGAACAACTTAAGTACTATTACATAGTTTGATTATGACAGGGGTCCAATATATTATATGGGTCTGTTTTCATATCACTGTGTGCACAGGGCAGGATTGGTGAATAGTGATGTGTCTGAAGTAAGAATTGCAACTGCCAAATATGTGTGGCCCACTGCTGTACTCAGACATGGCCTAAGTGTGTGAGCATGCTCAGTATGACCTTTCAGTATGTTGTTGACTGAAATGTGCTTCGTTTGTTTAAGTGTGTGAGCATGCCCAGTATGACCTTTCAGTATGTTGTTGACTGACATTTGCTAAATTTGTTTAAGTGTGTGAGCATGCCCACTATGGGCATATATATACTATATATGTGTGTGAAAATTCAAGTTGGTTTTTACTTCAGGGCTCACCTTTGTGTTGTACATCAACAGGAAGCACGCTGTGCTTGCAGGGATTCCATGAGTCAATTTGCATAGACTTATCAACATTTCCACATACAGGGGGGACAGCTATTATTTGTACATTTCTACCTGGGGGGGCACACCTGATTGTTACTGTGGGTGTACATAGGATGAGGGGTACACCTGACACCTATACACATTTGCTAGGCCTGCACAGCTATGTTAGGTACTCCATTTCAGTCTGTACTGTTGCCTATCATACTGGCTTGAGGCATACCACTGTACTACAGACCTTAGCTTCCAATTACATGCATATTAGTTTGTGACTTCATATCCTACCCAACTCACATCACACTGCATGGCCTGCTCTTTTCTGTCTGCATAGGCCTGGGAGGTTACTCATATGCCTCTTCAGATGGCATTATACAGCATTTGTTTGTGTTTGCTTTTGTCTACAATTGTCCTGCTGGCTGTGACTGTTAGGTATGTGACCCCCCCCCAACTGGTATGTGTGAGTGACTTAAGTTGTGTCTGTGCCAGTGAAATGCTGTCATGGCTTAGTGATTCAGTACTGTGGCTATAGTGCACAGTATCCTGAGTTTGAGCCCTGTAACTTCTTTTTATTTTCCTGCTGGGCAGACCTAACTGGTTAAGGAACAGTAAAGCAGGTGTCAGCATGTTTACCCGACTTTGCTCAACTTTGCCCGACTTTGCTCAACATTGCCCAACATTGCCCAATGTTGCTCGATGTTGCCCAATGTGCGCAGCTACGCGCAATTGGATTTAAATATTCTCAATACTGGTAAAATGTGCTTAGCAGTGCTTTATATTGCTTAAAATAGGGCACTCATGCCTCAGGTAGTGCTGCAGGGCTGTCTATGTCGGATGCACATAGTACACTCCCTATACATGTTTGAAAACAGGTAGTGTCAAGTTAGGCATCCCTTTTACTGTATGTGTGAGTCAGAGAGAGAGGTGTCATTTCCAGGATTCCTACTGAGTCAGTGTATGTGCTATGCATTGCCTCTTTGCCAAGGCCAGGACATATTGGGCATGTCTCCTTCTGCCTACTGGGGCAGGCTCAAGTTGTTCCTCCTTCGAGTCATGCTGTGCCTGTGCAGGCCTTGGCAATGGTGGGGAGCTGTTTGGCCCTGCCTCATGCTGTTCCTGCTGCAGCTGTTTCCGCAGGATCATATTGTGTAGCATGGCACATACCATAACAATTTGGGTACATGTAGTTGGTGAGTACTGCAAGGCTCCACCAGATGTGTCCAGGCACTGGAACCGTGACTTGAGCATCCCAAACACACGCTCAATTATGTTTCTTGTTTGTGCATGTGCCTCATTATGGAGTTCTTGTTCAGGTGTGTGTGCATTTCTGATGGGTGTCAGCCACGGCTCCAGTGCATATCCAGCATCCCCCACTAGGTGACCATCAGGGATGTCCCCACTGGCAAATTTCTGTACAGCTGCGTCAGATGCCAGATGTGGGAATCGTGATAGCTTCCAGGGCAGCCAGCACACACATTCATTATTATGCCCTGGGCATTGCACATGACCTGGCAGTTGATGGAGGGGAAGCCCTTGCGGTTGATGTAGACCCTAGCCCGCTCACCGGGTGGTGCTTTGATGCATATGTGCGTGCAGTCTATTCCACCCACTACCTCAGGGTATTCTGCTATTTGGTGGAAAAGACGCGTATTGCTGGCCAATGCCTCACGGGAATTGGGGAAATATACGGGGTTACCGACATGTGCTGACATGGCATCCAGAAACTGGGGGAGTACCCTGGATGTTGATGCCTGTGAAATCCCCATCATATCACCAGTTGGTCTTTGGAAGGTACCTGTAGCTAGTATTCTTAGGCCAACACATACCTTGGTATCCACTGGGATGGGTTCCCCTTTGTTGGTTCTGTGTGTGAGGCGTGGCCGGCAGAGCTCAGCAATTTGCTGTAGGAGGTTTCTGCCCACCCTATAGCGCTCCACTATCTCCAGCTCATGTAGGCCCTGGTAGGTTACCCTGGGTCTGTACACTCTTCTCCGTCTCCTCACTCTGGGTTGCTCAGCAGTATTCACAACATCACCACCCTCAGCACCTTGCACATGTTGGTTTATGATAGTAAGAGCAGCCCCTAACATTTTGTCTGACTTAAGCTTTTTTAAGCTTTCCCTCTTTGTATACTGCAGTGTTGCAGAGTTCTTGGGAAAAAACAGGGGGGAATGCTGTTTGCAGAGTTTAAAGTGCTGGGCTGGGCTTGTCTGCTGCCTGTGTAATTGGCTGATTCTGATATATTTCACCTAGCAGCTCTGCTAGTTCTCCTTGGTTAACTTCCTACTAATTCTTTTCCTTCCTTTTGCCTTTCTGTTTCCGCCCGGGGGGAAGCGCTGCGCAAACAAGCGCAAACTCGCACACACGTGTGCACATGCTGTGTGCATGTTTGCAAGGAGCTTCCTATCTTTTAACATTGTGCACCTTTGGTTTGAGGTTTTCAAATAGGACAACTGTAGGCACACCTCTTGCAATCCTGAGCAACTCAAAGCAAACATAAGCCACTGTGCTCCAATTAGCCTACAACCTGTCTGACACACCCCCTCATGATGTTACCTATATTCTACTCTACTACTCACCTACTCCTACTCTTACACTCTTGGGACATGACTCACATGCTGGGGAAAATTGGGATTCGCTATCCTTATCCTCATTTGCATAGGATTGCCTACTAATGCATGGTTACATCTCTCACACTGAGCTTCCCCCCCTTAGCAACCACTACTCAGTGGCCATGTTGTCTTCAGCCTGCCATTCACCTGCATGGCAGAATAAGCTTTTTAGTGAAAATGCCTATCTTGGCTTTTTTTTTTATTATTTTCTTGTTTTTATAAGCGCCACATGTTTGCGCGGTGCTGCGCTATGCTTAAACATAGGAGATCGGGGGAAAAAAAGTTAAATTTTTATATTTTTAAACATTTATAAATGCCAATGGCCTTATATTTGGCCATTGGCATGCTTCCTCAACTGTATGCATCCTTTATTTGGAGCTGTCATAGCTCCGTTTAGCTACTTGCAGAACTGTACTCCGTTACCAACTGAGAACATTTCTGCAGCTAACACCAATCTTCCACGGACAGGTTAGTGTTTCCTGGATCACAAATTTACCTCATTTACATGGCTTTCACCAGCATATGAGGTAATTTACATACCATGATGCTGTCCGTGCAAGAGTAGCTTTAGCAGCTCTCATGCACGCCCCTGCCAGCTGTACCTGGATCACATGGCAGACATATTGCCGGCGTAAGCTCCTGCACTCTTCTTGCACTCCGTGCAAGCTTTCGTAAATCCGGCCCAAAGTATAAAGACTTCTCACCTTCTTTTTATGAATGGTTTAAAACTGTATAGTTCTTCCAATGAGGAACTGAAAGCACAACTACACATAGTCAAAAACCTCTTCAGGCAAAATAAGAATGACATTTGGTCTTGATAAATGTGCAAAAGCAACCTTTAAAGCAGGAAAACTGCAGCACCAGGAAAACATCAGTTTAGGACAGGAATGTGATATAAAAGAACTTGAGCAAGAGGGACTGTATAAATATTTGGAAATTGATGAAGGATCAACAAAACATGAACAAATGTGAATAAAACTTATTAAGAAATATTTTAGAATACTAAAATTAATACTGAAAAGAGTGCTGACATCTAGAAACAAAGTCCAGCCTATAAACCACTTTGCTCTTCCTGTTCAAACTTATAGTTTTGGAGTGATTGACTGGCCCCAAAAGGTATTTGATTAGTTGGACAGGGAGACCAGAAAAATGCTTTATGCTTACCAAATTATTTATAAAAATCAGTGAGTATACCAAGACCATATATTCCCCTTTCTGAAGGAGGTATGGGCCTCTTTGAAATTGATTACATGTATAGATCTGAAATTGCAGGATTGCATACATCTCTGTTGACCTCACAAGACACAAACATAGTGAAAGTTTTAATACATAAGGCGAATAAGTCTAAGATGACTTCCCTGCTTAGTTTAGCAGAAGCATATCGGTGTCAAGCAGCAAAGAAATCAAACCAAAAGTAGATAAAAATCAGGCAGCAAATGAACGTGCCAAAAAAGAAAAGAAAGAATATAAGGTAAAGGATCGTATGAGAAGGCAGGAAATGTAAAAAATGCCTAAATATAATTGCAAGTACAGAAAACTTTTGGAACAACCTCATGTCAATCAGGATTGAATGCAGGAATGGTTAGGGAGAGGTGAATTTAAACTAAAAGATGAAAAGTTAAATTCGGTGGTCCAAGACGGACTAAGTACACGCTGGTTTACAATGTCCATTAAACATGTGGGAGAAGCAGACAAATGCAGGTTTTGTAAAATAGAACTGGAAACAGTTGCACATCTTGTTGCTGGTTGTGACATACTAATGGCAGAAGGATTGTATACTGTAAGGCATAATAATGTGGCAAGACTGTTGCAATGGGGATTGTGCAAACATTATAATATTGAAGTAGCTGAAAAACAGTGGAAAAATGAGCTGCAAAGCATTATAGAAAATGTTGAAGTTTATTTCACATAGGATCACCCATTAGCAACAGTTCAAAACTATATGCTAAAATCCAGATACAGTAGTCCATGAAAATAAGGCAACAGTAGCATTAATCATTGAAATTGGTACGCCCAGTGACTACAGTGTCTTACATACAGAGAGACAGAAAGTCCTAAAATACCAGGATTTGCAGGCAGGAACAATGGCAATGTGGAAGAAGGGGAACCAGACAGTTCCAATAGTAGTAGGAGCAATGGGTCTTATAAAAAAGAATTTACAATCTTATTTAGATATTTTACCGATACATGTAACTAAATATGAATTTCAGAAGGAGTCAATGTTGGGCACATTGTTCTGCAAAGAGCACTTCTGGCTAACATCAAATATTGAAGCAATACTTATTTCATAAACTGTAAACATACTTTGGATTAGGAACAGGTCCATTCCCTTCATGGTATTAGCAACTCAAAAGATTTGGAGAAATTAAAAAGACAGAAACCAGAGTAATTTACCAACCTTTTGGCTGACAGGTTCAGCTCAAATTTCTCCCCCACTCACTCCCCTGACAGTCCAAAGAAAATACTGGATACCACAATCCCCCAAACCATTACTAGGGAACAGGTCATCAGTGCACTTTCCAAAGCCATAGACACTGCATCAATGGGTCCTGATAGCACCCTATGATATTTAATAAATAGCATGCAACATGATGCCCTTGGTCCACTTGAATCACTTTTCAACTGGCGCCTTCAGTCAGGTTTTGTGCCCAAGAAATAGACAATGGATACAGTCATTCCCCTTACAAAAGAGGTCCAACCACTGATTCAGATAACTACAGGCCCATAAGTCTTACCAGCCTCATATGAAAGGCTGTGGAAAGAATCATCATCAACATGGTAAATGAGGACATAACACTGGACCCATCACAGTTCATCTTTGCTAAAGGATGGTCATGCCTATTAAATCTGGATTGGACTTTTTTGAGACAGTCACCAATGCACTAGATGTAGGTAAGATTGTGCACGCAACGTTCCTCAGCCTGGCCAAGGCTTTTGATACAGTACCCCAGTCAGGCATTATAGACAAGCTCACTAATTTAGGTATAAACCCTTTTATCACTCACTGGATAATAAACTGGTTCACTGATAAGACCAGGAGGTCAAAATAGGTAATGGCACCTCCACCAAGAGGCCAGTCAGTAGCGGAGTCTTCCAGGGCTTGGTAATGGGCCTGCTCCTTTTTTGGCATAATTTCCTGCATTGGAAGAAAATGCTGAAGGTTTAAGGCTAACTAAGTTTGCAGATGATTGCAAGCTGGGGGTTATCACTGACTCCCCCACAGACACCAGCATTCTTAAAGAAGGTCTTTCTCTGACTAACAAATGATGCCAAAGCCATGTCTTAAACTCAGTGCTAAGAAGTGCATAATTGTACCATTTGGGAAGTCAATCATCCTGGCTAATTTTCATGTTGATAATATACCCCTAAGAGTCAACTCAGTAGTCAGAGATCTGGGTACGCACATCAACAATAGCCTTTCTTTCAACTACCATGTGACCAAAGTGGTAAGGAAATCCTTTTATGTTGTGCAACTTATAAGTAAGGGCATGACATCTAGGTCCAAAGAGGTCATTATCCCATTGTACTCCACACTTATCAAACCAATCACAGAGTACAATGCTCCATCTGGTATGTACCTGACCAAGCATATGCAGCAGCTAGAGTGCCCTCAGTGGCTCCTTACAAAAAGAATACAAGGTGTAACAAACTGCCTTATGCAGTGCACCTTAAAGCCCTTTCTCTCTACTCAATCTCCTATAGATTGCTGAGGGGTGATCTATGCCTGGCTTACATGGCATCTGCAAACACCACACTTATGAATTTCTTACATATTCATAATCAAAGAGTAAAAAAATACAAGGTCTAGGGAGCTGAATTTTGTCTGTGACTTAAACAGAACATGCTGGAGAGGCAGATATGGCTCCAGAGACTGCCTCTCCTATGGAACAGGCTTCCCATCCATGTGAAGCTGAGTTTATCTGTTACCCAGTTTAACTGCAACCTAGATCAGTGGATGGGGAATAGGAAATGTACACCAGGCCTGGAACCCATGTCCCTTATGGACAGAGGTAGCATATAAATGCCTTGTCCCAAATGTCCTATTTGGATACAGGACATCATTATTCGAAAACCATTCTAAGCTTATGAAGGCCCCCAGGTTATTAGCCTAGTAACAATCTCTGAAGCTATGAATCTATGAATCAATGGCTAATGCTAGTTTACAGTCATCCACAAACTTAGTCAGCCAGATCTCCTTGGTATTGGCTTTTAGTTCAGAAAAGTAGATGCCAAACAGGAGAGGTCCCAGCACAGGATCTTGTGCTGTCTTTGTTTATGTCTGTCTTGTCATTTTATATCTCTTGTCTATGGTTGTATCATCCAGTTTAACCAACATAGAGAAATGCTTGATGCTAAAATAGATTGAGATTCAATTATGTTTTGTCCTCGTCTGTGTAGCTGATAGTTTAACTGTGTGGAATGCATTGAAGCCTTGCACTGCCAGCGTACTTTCTGTGGATTTAAACCATGTCTCGGTAAAGGCACATATGTCTATAATCTCCAGAGTGATGAGAGCTTGTAGGGTGTGGAGTGTCTTGTTTAGGTCCCTAGCACTGAGCAGTAACTTCTTTAGGTTTTTTTGTTTTCATTTGTTATGCTAGTAGTTTTGTCATTTTGACATTGCCTAAAAAACGTTCTAAGGAGGGATAAAGTTTTAGCCAATATGTGGAAGCCTAGGGGATACAGGTGCAGACCATCCTTTGAAAAGCAATGTTGTCTGTCAGCAATGTTGTCCTATGCTGACAAATACTGAATGCCCCCAGAAAGACACTAGAAACTAAGTCAAATATTGAAGTCAATTATCTTTTGTTCATATTGTGGCATCAGCCTTGCTGAGGGTAGAATGCTGCTCAATGCAAGACACATGCTTGTCTGAGACATATTCAGAGAGGTCAACAATGTCTCTCTTCATATAGTTCCGGGAATTAAATTTCTGGTCATCAACAGCCACATGGAATATGAGAAAATCATACTGGCATGTGTGGTGTAGTGAATCAATTGCATGTCTAACTTGGCAGATCCTGACTCAAGATAAGTGACTAACTATTATCATCTGCTTGTTCAGTCTGGTGAGTGGGACATCTGTGCGGTGAACAATGGAGTCCCCTATGACAAGGAAATATGTTAGCTTGCCTTATGGGCTTTGCTCTTAAGGCTCCATAGGTGTGGTGTTTAGTTTTGCTTTCCGCTAAGTACTTTAGATATGCCTGAGGATAGGCATTGCCATTTATAAGCTACAATTGCTACATTGTCTCAGGATACCCATGTCTGCCAAGTTTGCTATGAAGTAATTTGGAAACTGTATATCCATATTGTCTGGGCCTGTAGTTGGATGGGCTACTGTAATTCATGTCCTGGCTTTTACAGAAGTCTCCTTTGGTGGTCTCTGGGGTTTGGTGTGAGACTAGGTAAGAATGTGCAAAGCAGTAGCATAGTTGGGTGGGGCAAGAGTGGCAACTGCCCCAGTCACAAAGTGTTGTGGGGCAGGATCAGCCAATCCTGATTTATCTTCAATACAATACTGGCCTTAAAAGCTGATATTGCATTTGTGTTCAAACCTGAGTGCTGTAGCACTTTGTGTGTGATCTAAACCATAGCAATTGTTTGTAGATTGCTGCAGTTTAAAAGTAGAAAAAGGTATTTTTAACTAAAGTCTGAGCACCGCAGACAGGTTATAAACTGTAGCAATGGTTTGCTGTATTTGTAGTAAACAGTTTTCTACAGTTTAAAAGAAGAAATTATTTTTTTACTAAAATATGATGAAGGAGGGTTAGTGGCAGGGCACAGAAGCAAGACCTGAATGGCTGGGGTAGGAGGGAGTGGGTGGGGCATATGTTGTGCATCTGGCCACCTGGTTGGTGTGCCAGTAGACAGAACATCTGTTTTTTTTTTTGCTCTTCACTTGAAGAGGTGAGGGGGAGTGGGTCAGCAGTTCATAGTACTGTCCAGGGTGCTGGTTGAACCAGCTATGCTTCCAGTGCTAAGATCTGATATTAGTGCTGTTTAATGTGCATACTATCTGCTCTAAGGTTGTCTCTGTGGAATGATTTTTTTAGCTACACTAAGTGATAGGTTTAACATCTAAGGGAAGATTTATAGATGGAATTTGTTTTGTATGTGTGTTCATGTCTGTACAGGGCATTGCTAACCTCTTGATGTAATAACACCAATAAAGTTTGCTTGTGAGTGTAATGCTGCAATGAAACAACTTAAACTAACTACTTTGACAAAGTAATTTAAGTATTAGGGATCTTTAGAATGAATTAAAGGCAAACATCAAAAAATAAAGCAAAAATTAATCAGTAACACTCTATATAGTTAGCTGAAGTGCATAACAATAAAATTAATGTCTTAACCACCAAGGATGGAGCAGGATTAACTCATGACCCTTTCAGAGTGTTATGAGACTGCCAAGCAGATAAGAGTTCTGTGAAAATGAGCAGAAGACAATTTGTAATAAGGGAGGATATATGGAAACAATGGGTGGGGAAGCACTTAAATAGGTTACACAACAGACAATAGCAATTAAAGAGAGGAGGGAAGGTCCTTAGAAGTCAGGTTACAATAAGGGGTGGAAGCCAGAGGCACAACCTTTTAAAACCATAACAAAAGGGTGTGTGGGTGTTTTTTTTCTACTGCCCCCCCCCCCCAACACACACACACACAACCACACAGTGCTATGATTACTGAGGACTAATGTCTTAGTTTGAACATCAGTAACAGCCTTTCACTGATAAAAACAATACCTAGAATTATTTCCTTTCTGGTAAGTCTTCCAGCTTTTCCCGATCCAATCTTTGCCCAAGGCCTTAAATGACTCCTGCTTCTTTTGTACACTTGAGCCTGTAATCTCCAAGTCTGCTCCTGACAGACTCAGCTTCAACATGAGTATTACCATATTTCTCCTCCTTTATTCATTTATTTTCTCCTCAAGTTTTCAACCTCAACCCCTCAAGTTTCTGGGGGATGATTCAGTGCGTCAGTCCACCATCTCCCTTTCTTCAGTCTTAATAACAGGGCTAGTTAACCCAGCTTCTGACCCTGGCAGCTCTTTTACTCCATTACTGACTTGCATTCTTCCTCTTCACCTCACATCTGGGTCTGTATTAGAAAGACAAAACTGCAAAACAGTGAACATGCTTAGATCGACCCAAAATTATCGAACCTGCTAAACCTTGAATGGAGTCAAGGCAGTGTGAGAGAAGGAGAAGTAATACCTGTCCAAGATGATGGGTGTGTACAGTGCAAACAGAGGTAATGGGAAAAGAGGTGAAAAAGATGTGGAAGTAGGAAACAAGAGTCAGTCAGGGTAGAGCAAGGGCAGAGCCAGTGTGATTTGAGGTGGGTCTTTAAATGTTTCTTGAAAAGGGGTATTGAGGTCAAGGTAGTAAGTTCACTAGGGAGCTTGTTCCAGTGTGAACCCACAGAATTTGAGAAAAGGGAGTCACCTGCTTTATTCTGAGATTTACATGTGGCTATTAGAAGTTTATTAGCTGATTGTAGGATAGTGAGATTCTTATAGGGGGAAATAAGAGTATTAAGAATAGGTGCATTAGAAGGGAAGTGGAGTATATTGTGGGTAATAGTCAGTTGTTGAAGTAGAATGAGATTTTGCAGTTCAAGCCAACCTAGCTGTCTGAGATTTAAGCAATGATGAGTCCGATATGGGGCACTTGTAGCAAACCTGATAATGTTGTGGTAGGATGAGGCTAGTTTTGACAGGTTTGTTTTTGATAGGTTAATAAAGGTTGGAGAGGCATACAGTAGTGTAGAGATGAGATGTGTTTGAGCTAAAGATATTCTAGTCACTGATGTGAGAAATTGTTTAAGTCTATAGAGAGCACCTATTTTTTTGTTAACTGTTTTAATAGTTAGATTGATGTGAGCATCAAAGTTTAGTTGATTATCTATTGTGACACCAAGCAGTTTTGTGGTGCTATCGGGTGATTCTAATATGAATCGTTGTTCTAATAGGAACCCTCACACCTACATATAATGCCATCAAAGCATTCATTAGCAGCATACAATTAGAACCTGTAATACAAAAAAATTTGAAGTTTTAATACAAAAAAAAAAAAAAACTGGCACAGCACTTGTTTTTAAGCCACAATTTTATATGATTGATTAACACTTTCATCCTATGTAGCACAGATATTTTGAAAATTAATCATCTTAACAGACCAATATGTAATATGAAACAGATTTCATGATTTGTGACCTCATCTGCATTCACTATGAAAAAAAACAAACCATAAACATTTGTTAAAATTGTGAAATTTATCATTTTTAAAAGTAAGTAATATAGATTAGTAAACAGCAGTTCTAAACAAACATTATCAGATAAAAAATGCAGATATTATGATTTTGTTTCCCTAAGTTTTAGTCCACTGTTTAATGAGATCTGTCCATTTAGACCTGGTAGAATGTTTAGGGTTGCTACCTTTCATCGTGGCTAAAACCGGAGTAAAGCCACACCCCTCATGTCACCAGTAACCCCGCCCATCTCACCCCTTCTCCTGCCAACATTCCGCCAATTGTGTGACATCACAATGGCATCACTCGGTGAGGAACGCCCTCTTTTTCCATTCCTGCTGCCTGCTTTCGGCTGATTTACTATGCTTTTTTGTAAAAAAAAAACATAGTAAATCAGCCAGTTTACAAACTCTGATAGTCTGTTTCCTTTTTTAAACAGAATACCGGAGTTTGTACAGTGTTTTTCAGACTACCGGGGAATTAGTTTGATTTCTGGATAGTCCGGAAAAAAAACGGAGGGGTGACAACCCTAGGAATGTCAACTTTGAAGAGCAATTGTAATGCAAATGCAAAATCACTCAATGTAACAGACTCTGACTCCAAGATGAAGTTATTCTGATCAGTATGTAGAAGAGTAGTTCTTGAATTCTTTCTGTAATGATATTGTTGAATTCTAGTACAGAAAGGCACTTCAGAGCTCCTGTGTGTTAAGCTGTAACAAGCCAATATCAGGTTGTTACAATTAAAAAAAATTAATAAAGTTTTTTTTTTCAGTTGTAAAGTAATGGGAGCGGGCATGTCGGTAGTAAGCCAATTCCTACAAATGTTGCAGTTGGCTTACAACAACATTTATTTATTTATTTATTTGTTTGTTTGTTTGCTTGTTTGTTTGTTTGCCTTAGTTTACCAGGAAAGTCCAACTTGGTAATATCCATTTTTAGTGGAGGCCTAGGGAGAAAAGATCTGTTTACATTGCATTATACTAAGTTCCAGCCAAACACAGAGTAGTTACATTTCTATTTACATTTATACACAAAGAGTAGTTACATTTATTTTATGCATATACATTCTAGGATTTTACAGAGGTGGAAGTTAATGGATTGTACAGGCAGCAGTTATGTATAAAACATATTTTGTCATTTCAGTAAGAGGTTGAGAATATTATGTATAAGGAGAGTATTTGCATGCATTGTACAGTGAAAAAGTTTTAACCCTGTGATGAGTAAAGTTCTTTGTTTCTCTTGAATGGAAGTGGAGGGGGATGATAATGATTTGTCTGCAGCAATCAGCTTGCTAGCATAAAAAAGCTAACGTCCTTTTTTTCCTTAAATGAAAGAGCTGGGATTGATCTGACTAATAAGTTGGTTGGAGAGAGATGGGAGCTTGGATCTGTCTTTAGTAAGCCCATTGCTACCAATGTAGCATCTGGCTTGCTGCAATAAAGTCTTTTTTTCCCTTTTGAATGGAAGAGCTGGAGGGAGGCATGGAGCTAACTCTTGAAAGCTGATTGTTACAAATCAGCTTGATACTGTAAAGGGCATGTCTTTGCTCTTCACACTTAAAGACCTGATAGGGGCGAGGCACCACATTGTTGACTGATACTTAGTGCCACATGAGCTAGCTACAACTCTGACACTAATTATAGTATCCACATTTCCGTGTGCCTTTTCTCTTGTCAAAGACATTACGTGCTTCCACAATGAGTAGATGAATGATAATCCCTTGATCCTCAATTCTCAAAAAGATAACCAGCTGAAAATAACTTTCCCAAAAATATTTTTTTTCAGTGTTAACCTTGTAAATAACATAAACAACTCCTTGGTCACAGTTCAAAGCGGAAGAAAGTAAACACTCAAAAATGTCATGTAGTGTCTGCACATCCCCCCAGCAATGCTGTTCAATGAAAAGGCCAACATTATTGGGGGATCAAGTCTTGGGGAGATAAGGCTCAGGGAATCTCTTTTCTTGTAGACCACTAGTGCAGCTAAGTTCCTTAATTTTGTTTCTTCTACTTCTGTAAATTAAGTTTGGTTTTGTGGCCAATATGTCTATTGTGTTCTCACAACATAAAACATGAAACAGTTCTTCTGCAATATAAATCTAACATTCGAAGTGTCAGTACTGTATGTTAACACTATAACATTATTCGACCCCCTCTGATTTGGTGTTCCCAACCCTTAAATTTTTGTGCTGCAAGTCCTAATAAGGGTATAAAATAAGTTGTTTTTGTTGAGTCATCATGTTGCACATTACTCCTTCTAATAGCACCTGCAGGTATCCTCTTTGGCTAAAAATATGGACTACAAACTTTAGTTCTTCTTCAAATAGGGTACCATCTGATACCATCTTGGCTAATCAGACCATTTGGCCCATGACTAGACTCTTTTTTTTGAATGTAGGGATGACAACTTTTGAAGTGCAGGTATGTATTAGAATCTGTAGCTTTTCATTAAATCATTTTCATTTTTTGAACACAAATAGTTACAAATAAATGCAGCAAAAGAGTATATATGAGTACTAGAAAAATCACTCAGTAGTGTTATTAATATTCTCAAAAAGTTATGATTGGTATGCTTCCGAATTGTTCCATAACATAAGTATGTTATCCAAAAACATGCAGAAAAAACTCTATTTGAATTTTGATTTAAATAAATAATTAATTTCCCAGTATGATACACCTTACAATTTTAATATCATCTGACATAAATATTCTAAAGACATTTATGGCACTAGTATTTAAAAAAGTCAGAGTTTTGAAGGCAATAGCAACGGGGGGCTGCTTGTACCCCATTTTTGCATAGCAATGGGGGGCTGCTTGTACCCCATTTTTGCAAACATTGTCATGCTTTATTGAGAAATGATTATTTACTGAAAGAGCATACTTGCTCATATTATTAAAAAAAATTAATGTGCAAATTCATCACTGAATGAAAACATTTTTTGTGCACCCTTATTAAGGTGTGGGACACAAAATTTAAAGTTTAGGAACACAAAATCAGAGGGATAGAATAATGTTGCAGCATTACCATATATTACTGACACTCAGATTATTAGATCCATATTACTGAAGAACTTGTTCATGTTCTTATGCCTTGAGAACATGACAGACATATTGGGCATGGAAATGAAATGTGTTTACATATAAAGAAACGAAATTAAGGGACTCCTTGAATGAAAATCCTAAAAAAAATAATCTCTTTCATGGTAGCAAAGAAAGACACAAATGTGGGCACTGTAATCACTGTAACTTCATCTCAGAGTCAGAGTCTGTTACAGTGAATGATTTTACATTTAGCTTTCGAGAACATTATTATTGAGGAATAATGGAAATTGTCTCTTTGGTCTTATGTAATACGTGCTCATCCCATTCTGTGAGGAAATCAGAAAGAAGTTTAACAAAATGCTTATATTGTACATTTTATGATATTAGGAAAGGTAATACTAAAAAGGACCTTTGTAAACACATCATATTACTTACATTTTTTTTTAGAAATTCAGTTTTAAACTATAGAAAAAGTTAAAAGAAATCCTAGAGGAGGTTTTTGGAATGACCATTTAGAATTTAAGCATTATGGCAAGTTCAGCTCAAAGCTCATGATCCCCAGGGTCTAAATTGGCAGATCTCATTAAACTGTGCAGTGAAACTCAAGGCAGAAAAACTGTAATGTCTGCTCATTTTTTTTAATCTGAGCATTTGCACAACACAACTCTTTACTAATGCATATCACTTGTTTTTAAATACAATTTCACAATCCTAAAATTTTATTTTTTCCTCAGTGAATGATGATGATGTCACAAATCATGTGATCAAATCTTCTATTACACATTGGTCTGTTAAGCTGATTAGTTCTGAAGAAGTCTCTATTATATAGGACAAAAGCTCTAAACTATCAAATAATATTGTGGCTTAGAGCTGAGTGCTACATTTGATGCCATACTTAATGCAGATCACTAGTCCACCTCTATTTCTGCCCTCTTTGTCATTCATGTGCAATGTTTACCCAGACATCTCCATGACTCATTTACTGTTTGCATTTCCCTCAGTATCAGAAATATCCACTCTCATTTTCTCCATTTCTGTTTACAGCTCCCTATCCTTTACTCTGATGCCTTCTTCTCCCAACCATGGTCTGAGTCACCTGTATTTATTTATCTGTTAAGTTCTATAGCACTTTTTAAGTGCTCTTTATTGTTCAACACCTACTTACTTTTAGGTACATAGGAGGTTATTAGACTTGAGGCCCTAGAGGCTTTACAAGCCTAAAAATGTTAATCCCAAGTATCCTCATTTGTTTTTGTTTTTTTTTGTTTTTTTGTTTTTGTTTTTTGGGTAGTTTGCCAAAGAAATTTATCAACAGACCAGGTCTGTGATCAACATCAGCTATCTCTGTCCATAAAGGACTGTATCACAATCATCATACACTGAGATTAGGAAATTAACTTTTTTTCACTGTAGTATGATCTTGGAGTTGGTATATTAAATTTATGGGGGTGTGGGGGGCTCTGGTGCAGCAAGGCCCCCCCCCCGCAGAAATGTAGTAGAAACTGTGTTTGTTAGTTAGGTGGTGTTGTAGGTGGAGAGGATATTATTTACATATGCATTGTAGTTTTCAATGTTATGAAGCACACTTTCAATGTTCTGAGTTTTCAGTGTTTTGGGTTTTCAATGTTTTGGGATTTAGATGTTTTGCTCACAAATTTCAATGTTATGAAGTAGACCCATCATGACTATTACACTAACTATAAGACGGCTGAACATCGGAGATAGGGAAGTAATCTCTTATCTACACATTAAGCTACTTTGGGTTTGGTATAGCATAGTTCCAAGGGGTATGTTGTGGTGAAGGAGTGCTTGTCAGCCAGCATAGCAAGTTTATCTAAATGTGCTGTTACTGGATATGATGTAAGTGCCCTCATTGTATCTCTATTATCCTATTTATGTGTGTGTGTGTGTGTGTGTGTGTGTGTGTGTGTGTGTG
Source organism: Protopterus annectens (assembly GCF_019279795.1). NCBI lineage: Eukaryota > Metazoa > Chordata > Ceratodontiformes > Protopteridae > Protopterus > Protopterus annectens. The sequence continues at coordinate 504,537,829 of NC_056744.1, forward strand.
TGTGTGTGTGTGTGTGTGTGTGTGTGTGTGTGTGTGTTCATACATATATGGACATTGTGACTATTATACTCTCTCTATGCAGAACTTTCTGCACCATTGGTTTGTTTTGTTTATATGCAATCGATTATGGACATTGAAATGTGTGAAGGAAACAGCATTAATCAGTTAAAATAACATGACCTGCGTGGTTTCGTGTTACTTGTTTATGACAACTCTCATCCTACTCATACAATCACTTTTCTTTATTACATTTGTGATCATTAATTTTTTCAGAAAAACTTCTGACATACAGCATTCCCTTTCCTAGCAACTGCAAAATTATTGTAGTTAATACACCAAAATGTTACTAGTGGTTAGTATTCTAAATACATCTAAGGCATCCTACATACACATACTGTGTATATGCCATTGGATTTTATACCTTATTTTTCATTATTGCTCATTGTTTTGTAACTATCAGATGCCTAGAATGTTAAAACGAAGCCCTGGATTAATGACTTTTAAGAGAGACGTACTTTCATTGAGAATGACATTGGACACTGCCCTAATCCTACTCCTTTTGACTGTTTCTGTTAATGATTTTACATTAGACTTTGCGGGACCAAGTTCTACTGTATATGCACAAGAACTTATTCTGTGCATGTATGTATGTATATATATGGGTCTACTTCATATGACCTAAATTTCATTTGACTGAAATTCATTTGACTGAGACCAAAACACTTAAAGTTCAAAAGACTGAAAACTCATTTAACTGAAACTCATAACACGCTGACACACTAAACTAAAAAATATATGCCCTTTTCCCCACTGTAGTGCGATCCTGGAGTTAATATATATAGTGAGGGGGGTGTGGGAGCACAGCCCCCCACATACTTTATACATTTTAAACCATACACATGGATATTTATAACTGCAGTGAATAACTCTTTACAGAAAACAATATTTACCTAAACTATGTGGAGGGCTTTGCCTCCCCCCCCCCCCCACTATATTAGTCAAATGAAATGTAGGTCATATGAAGTAGACCCATATATATATATATATATATATATATATATATATGTATATATATATATATATATATATATATATATATATATATATATATGTGTGTGTGTGTGTGTGTGTGTGTGTGTGTGTGTGTGTATGTATATATATATATATATATATATATATATATATATATATATATATATATATATATATATATGGCTTTTTAATGCATGTTCTTTATATTGTAATCACATCTTGCATTTTTTTTTCTTTTTAAAGGTATATTTAAGTATCCTAAGTTATGAGTGTGACTGCAAACATTTGACATTTATGTGTTTTACATTTTTGAAAATGCAAATGCATGCTTTGTTATTACTTTCATGTTTGGCTTGGATAATGGTTAAAAAGAATTATTGGCTAGTGCCTTTACCCAGTTATTCAACAAAGAAACAAACTAACTAATTAAGTAAATACATAAGTAAATAATTAAATAAATCCAGCTTCCTGTTTAGTGGTTTTGTACATTCAGTACTTCATTAGACAATTCACAGTTACTCCCAGATTCATTATAAACCTTATACATTATTAATCTATTTTCCAAATCCAGCTTCCATAGCCTGAGCAAAGTTTTAAGCTTACTGGCTCATTCAATCCAAGCTGATATGTGGTATCTAAATGTAGTTGCCAATATTATTCCCAATAGTCAAGTATCAAATTGTTATATCTGCTGTTTTTCTTTAGAATTTCAAGAATCTGGGTAACAACTAAACAAACCATAAATAACACATGCCCAAAGCATTTTCTGTTTCCTTTCTTTATCGTATATGTACAATCATGTATTGTCTTATACAGCTTCCAGATAGTGCTGGTCACACAGTACATCTCACCAGGTGTGTATGCAGTGAGATAGACAAAGAAGTTGTATTACAATCAGCATGACTGGCAAAAATGAAACTGCCATTGGACACTATTGGGCACTGAAGGTGTGAAACTGTCAGTGCCTATTGCACTTGGAACATATGTAGAAGCCACATAAAAGTTCCCACCCTCAAAAAAAAAAAAAAAAAAAAAATATATATATATATATATATATATATATATATATATATATATATGTATATATATAAAAATATTTAGTAGGTTTATAGACCCTCTTTATTAAAACCTTAATATTAATTTAGTCTTTCAAATCAATACACTAAGTGGAATTGCCTAAAGAGGGAACTAGCTGTTTGCATAATTCACCTGTTTGGAAAATATAGGATTATGATCAGGTCTTTGATTTTCACCACATTGTTATGTTTTTGCAGCAACATGCATGCCATGAATAGTAGAAAGTTTGTGATCGCTCATGCATGCTGTATATATATATATGTAAAAAATACAGAAGGACACGACACGTACACAGAAATGTCACATTAACCAGGGTATAAACAGAATAATGATCTTATAAAAATACTAAGAGCTGTCTAGCTATAGCTGATGTGACATACATATATGCAAAATGAGGCTTATGGTCATGTGACATATACAAATATGCACATAAATCAAGGTACAACTTATGTGTAGTCAGTTCCCTGACAAATGGATTCTGTCTGAATGAATGAAATTATGTATATCACTATGCATAGGACATATTATGTGTATAACAAACATAGATAACCCAGACATGACTTAAGCAAAACAAAATTATATGCCAGCATTATGGTGTCATTACACCAGCTAATGGGAAAAATGTATAAAATATCATTCTACAATTAGTTGAGTATGATACATTCCTGGTACTTTAATTACCATAAATCCTAAATGGTACTAAATGCTTTATCCCATACATGGGTCCTCTCAAATTATCTGTGGAGTTATTCTCATTACAGTAAAATGTAATTATCAACCATGAGATGGGCAAGCCCAATCTATAACTAAATGGGATAAGTTATTTTGAGCACAAAAACAGAAACTGGTGAGGCTTAAAGTGGCCCACAAATGCAGCTAGCCTAGTACCCACCTATGAATCAATGATATAACATGTGTCCTTCCTGCTGCGTTACACCATACATGTTGACATAAAAATGTATCAAATCACACATGTGAAGACAGTATACCATGATATTTGGCCCTGAAGTGAGCCTTGTTAAACACCTTAGTAATACCTGTATGACACTACAGTAATATACATTCCACCTATGTGAAACAGACCTTACCAGATTCAAACTCCTGCTGAGCATGCCCCACACTCTAGAAAACTGTATAGTAGCCATGTTTCCCGAAGAGATAGCAAAATAGAGTGTAACAAAGAACACACTTCAAAGTGTGAAATAAGAAAGGCTTCAGATGTTGCTTTTTCCAATAAAATTTATTCTGAGTGATAAAAAGGATGTAGCAATGTTACTATTCAGCAAGTGTGATTTACCAGTATCAATGTTGGTTGTCTAAGCCATTTTTGTCCTCCCATATTGTTTCATGCATACACATTCACAGATTTGAACCACTTACCTGTCAGGGTGCACATGTGATACGTCAGTGTTAACTGCATGCACATCAGGAGAATTAACACTGCAAACATTAAAGAACACCTATTTGCTTGGGACAAAATTCCCAAAGTGTTGAAAGGGCTTTGTTAGAAATAAAACTGGATAGAAATAAATTGGTGCAATGATGTATGTGTCACCTCAATGCACTCACATTATTTTGTCCTTTACTGGAGTTGAACACCTGTCTATATATGTCCGCAATCTACAGAACTGTGTATTAACTTTACGCACACAAGCAAAGCAGACAGAGCATTTCTGAAGACATGACCTTCTAAAAGTTTGGTCAGAGACCCTGCTCACTGTAAATGTACACATTAAAACTGTTGAGAATGTGATTCATGTATAACACTATAATGATACGCACTTATACTATTCAGTCACTGTAGGTTTCGCATACCCACCTGCCTAACTACACAACCTAAAAGGTATTGGCTTGACTACTTATGCCACAGGAGAAATCCTACTACAAACGTAAGACATGGTGTATTTGAAGCCATTATATCATTTTATTGCTGCAGGGCATAAGTGTGCCTCTAAATTGATTGAAAACATGTTGTGATCTGTCTCTGTCACAAAATCTGGTACGATGATAGATGTACCCATCCACATTTGCTGCATAATTCAGTCATCCCTGTGACTGTAGAAGAACAAGCCATAGATAATGCCAGATTCAAACACATGCCTGACTAAGCCACAAACTACAGAACATTGTATCATTTCCTGACACCACAGGAGAAGGCATACTACAAGGCTGGCATAAGTCACATTTCAGCAAATAGGCTCATCAGTGTTTAGCAAAGCAGTTGTGTAAGTTAAAATAGTGGAACATTTCTTTGTGATTTACGGTTGCCTATTCCTGATTCACAGAGTGGATAACTAATGCTTGCGTATTAAGATAATGCTTATTCAGATGCTTTCTTTAATCAAAAGTAACTTCTTTCATTATCAGTTTCAAAAATGATTGTATTTGTATTGCACTGTATTGCATTATATTCTTAGTAATGTAGTCCTGCTACTTAGTACTTATTGCTTGCTTAGAAACTTGTGCAAATGATGCTAAGATTTCCCCAGTCATTGCTGTGGAAAGTCAATCCTAGCAAACCTTACATACAGGTAACAGGTGTGCCATATGTCTGAGTTGTGGAAACTGCCAGGGTTACCCGCACACACATTATAGATGATCCCTTGTGCATTACAGACCACCTGATAGCTGATAGGGGATATTCTTTTCTGCTGATGCACCTCCTTCCATGTTCCATAAGTGGGGATGTTATTTCAATGTGTGCACAGTCTATTGTCGCAAGAACCTCAGGAAAGTGTGCTTTGGCATAGAAATGTTACATGGTAGTAGCTATCACCTCTGGGGTATGTGGAAACTAGATATGATCCCATGCATGTTACAGCACTGTATTTAGAAACTGATGTAATATTCTTGATGCTGAGGTCTGTGACATCCATAATATATATTCTGTGGATCTTGAAAAGTATCTATAGCTAGTATACATAATTCTGCACAAACCTTGGTTTCCACTGGAATAGGTTCTCCATGATTTTGCCAGGATCTCAGGTCAGGACAGCAGAGGTTGCATATTTTCTATAAGGTATCCATGTCCACCCTGTAGTGCTTTACAATTTCTGTACACAGAAGCCCATAATAAGTCAAACATGGTCTGAAGACTTTTTTTTCTAGGCTGAGGTCTGACAGTAGCAGCACCACCTTTTATTAAAGCCTGCTGCATATAACGGTTAATGATAGCAGCAGCAACCCCTAACCTTTTCTTTTAAGTGTGTTTGTGACTGCATTCCAAAGGGTACTGGAAGTACTCAGTGTGAGGGCAGAAAGGAGCGTGGCATGCAAGCTCACATTTTATATGTTTCTGAATTGCTCCACTATGTCGAATTGCTTAATTAGTATGCATTTCTCCAGCACTTATCCTTGTTTTGAAAGCAGGTGCCACATGCAGAGCTGTTTTAAGAATACCAGTGAGCAAGCTCATTGCTGCACGTCAATCACATGAACATAGTGCAAAGTGTAGGCATTCATGAATGCAGGACTAGTATTGCATTTTACATTTATCTCACCAAATAACATGCAGTTTGAATTTTTAAATAAAATGCTTCCTATGGTGTACCAGTAATACTATTTAATCTCTTGCTGTGTTATTTGGATGAAACACAAATAATGAGGGTAGGGTACTCAGAAACAAATAACCCACAATGGCTCTATGTCATAACATTGAAGCACATAAAACTGAACCAGTATTGCTAAAAACTCATAACAATAAAAACTGATAACACTGAAAACATTCTCCACAAGAAAGATATTCTAAAAACATGTTTTTGGAGGGAGGCAAGCCCACCCTGCACCCACCATGTCGGGAGTCTGCCCCCCCCACCCCTTATTTATATATAATACCTCCATGACAGCCCAGCTATAGAGAAAAGAAATAAAATACCACACACACTGACTCAGTGCTTAAGAACAAACAAGGACACCTACAGATCTGGAGATACAACAGCATGCTAATCATTGCAATTCACACAAATTGTGCTAGACTCACTTCTTTAATAACTCAGATGATAAGCAATGACACTGTCACATGCGTTCTACACAGCTCTTCGGTGTTATGAGTTTTTGGTGTTTTGAGTTTTCAATGAAATGGGCTCAACCTTATGGTTTCAGTGCTATGAGTTTTCAGTGTTATAATAGTGACCCCCACACATAATCCTGTTTCTAGCAATATTTTACACTTTGCTATGAAAGACTTGATTAAAAGACCAGTATACCACTCTAATAAGGCTTTAACAAGCAGAGTTACAGTGGTTTTCCCGTATAGTGTTGCATGCAAATGTGGCAGTCAATGGCAGATGTAAACAAGTAATATAGTCTGCCCCACATATATGCACCATGAAACTAGCACAAAAGAACTAGTCAAAGACAAGCTCTCCAGTGCTGTTATGTGCAGAACAGTGACGACAGAAAGCTGTAGATTGCTGGTCTTGTGTGTGTGTGTGTGTGTGTGTGTGTGTGTGTGTGTGTATGTATGTTTGCTTGTGTGCTCTTCAGTGTGTGTCACTGTATTTTATAGGTGTGTATTTGTAGATGACTATGCTGGTGAAACATTTAACACAGGTCTTCCAGCTGCATTATTGGTCTGATTCAGAAATAAAAATGAGTCACTAATGAGTTTTTGCTCAATGTGATTCCATCTTATCTCTGAACTACTTGCTATAAAAATAGCACAACTGCAGCTCAACAGTAAGATGTAGCAGCATTTTGTCTGTGTTTTACGAACACAAAAATATAAAACTTCTGGCACAATATCACACAAAGTAAACACTTTCAGTTACTAACAAGCTTTAACCTTTTGCCCAAGGTTTGCTTCCCTCAGTGCCAAGTTGTGCACATAAAAGTCATTTATACAATCAAAGGCTAATAAGATACTTCTAAAACTGCATTTGATCCTAGCAAACATACCAATTAGTGAAGTGAAAAACAGTAAAATATAACAAATATTTTAGTTTTTAATGTTGAGTGTATTTCAGTTGCATTTATATAAAAATAATTTGATATTTTGTCTTATAAACTTAAAAAAAAAATTGCCAGTAAATATTAATGAATATCACATTTTCTACCTGTGAAAATCTGTGCTACTCAAAAGACTGATTACCAGGCATATGTGGAAATGTATAAATTAGGATTGAAACAATTCTATCATACAATATATTAAATATCAGTTTGCTTGTTTGTTTGTCACACTTTAAATGTTATGAGATTGTAAATTTAACAGTCTCTCAGGAAAAAGATACCAGTTTAATGTCTGCACACATAAAGTAAGAAACTGTTGATGATAAAAATCCTGAAGAAATATAATAGTTTACATTGTGAAGCAAGAACATGCATTTAGTCATGGCAAGCAAGTATCCCAATAATTTTGTTTCATCTACGCTAGTTTTCTGAAATTTCTTTCATCATATTGCTACTTTAACACTGGAATATGAAGTGAAAAGTCAGTGCAATTTAAGATATCTGAGTGTCTAGATTCAGAATAAATGCAAGAAAAATGTACATAACTTCTCTGTAATCATTTACAAAGAAAGACATTCCAAAATATGTTAGAATTATAATGATGAGTACACATTGCTTACCATTTCAAATATGTTTATTGTGTTTATGTCGTGTATGTGTGTGTGTGTGTGTGTGTGTGTGTGTGTGTGTGTGTGTGTGTGTGTGTGTGTGTGCGTGCGTGCATGCATGCGTGCTTGTGTGTGTGTGTGTGTGTGTGTGTGTGTGTGTGTGTGTGTGTGTGTGTGTGTGTGTGTGTGTGTGTGTGTGTGTGTGTGTGTCTGTGTGTCTGTGTGTGTGTGTGTGTGTGTGTGTGTGTGTGCGTGTGTCTTTGTAAAGATACATGTATGTGAGTTTGTTAACTTGATTTTGACAAAAAAAAGATAATGGACATATCTAAAACACTGAAAGAAAACTGATGTTATCATAACTGTTGAGCTAAAAGCATGAATCCACTCTCAGCTGTGAAAAAAAGATATGAGAAAAAATATATCTGGTAGACAATGCAGAATTCTGAATAACAAACTTTTTCTGTTATCTTCGTTCAGATGATATCCTATACCCTGGTTCTGAGTTGTTCTTTTTCCATTTTATTGATGGACTAGTAAAATGCTGAAGAGTTAGGGTATATTATATGGAAATAAGTTCTGTCTTATTCGTGTTTTGTTTAGTTTATAAGTGATTACAATCCTAATGACCCCAGGGGGACTTTATAAGCTCAGTTAAGCTTCCCACGTTGAGAATTAAAAATCTGTACCACATGTTTGCAAGGTTAATACCTCAACCATTCTGCCAACCCCCAGTATGAAATGAATTAGTTAAACAGTGAATAGTTATGGCGTAATACACTGTAAAAAAATTGTGTTATTTGTGTCATGATCTGAAAGAACGAGTTAAATACTGAATAGTTAAGGTGCATTATACTGCAAAAAGCCAATTGACCTGGAAATCAGATGTGACAACATGGCTACATCACCTGGGATATTTTAATAAGATTGCTAACCCATATTAATAATGAAAGCAAGTGTCAAATTTCACAACTCAGTGATGTCTATCATGTATGCATTGCAGTGGTCAGAGATTCAAATACAATTTTCAGGACTTCTGGTTTTCAATTATAATAAAATGTATATTGGGAGTATAATTACCCTAGTTTTCAATTTCTGCAGTGGTACTGTCATACAGAATAGGTCCCATTAACTAATTTTATAACCATGATTTCAGAAAAATTCTTTTTTAAATGAATACGTTTTTATCACCTCCAGAGGTGATCACTGGCTATGAACATTTCCTGCAAATGGTTGAGCACTTGAATTATTTTAACTGCACTTTAAGTCATTACTGGGATTGCTTTATGTATATACACGATATATTTAAATAAAATAGTTTAAATAACAAAAGCAGATGTGATTTTTTAGCAGCATTTGTTTTAGACGTCATGACACTGGAAAAAATGATAATAGTGAACAGTTAAATGCATAGACTTTGTATGTTAAACTGACAATTGACCTTAGGGAGTAGTCATTTGAAAATGAAAGATGTAAAAGCTATTTCTGACATTCTTTCTGCTGGACTTTGCACAGTTTTGTGGTAGTAATTACTGCTTCATGATTGCCCTCAGGGGAGAAATATATCTCTCTGTGCACTGCATTGCTAATTAAATTGCTATATGTCAGCTGTGTCATTCTGGATTCCTTTTTAAAGCTATGAGCACAGTTTTGATTATATTCAAGGTATTTTGTTCATTATTTCTGCTGTCTGTTAAAGACATCTGTATTTGTCAAAGGTTTTCTTCACAGCTACAGGCATATTATTATTGTTAAAAATCCTTCCATAAAAATATACACCTATACTAAGTGTGCACAGTCTGTATTCATGAACATGCCTACCATATTTTTGGGCTTTTTAGTCACTCAGAAAGATTAAACTAAGTGTACATGTAGTCTTACTTTTTTCTAAACTTTATGAATCCCCCTTGGTATTTAAGGCTGCAAGAAAATCAGCAGGAAAATTTAAATTAGGAAAAAGAAGGTATAAGTTATGCTTGTGTTGTCTGTTCACTCAGATCAGTGTACAGTTAGTGTAGGCATTAATGAACCATGTAAATTAAACTTATTCCATAATAGACATCAACATCATATAGCAGAGCATTGTTTTATTTATTTAGGTATGCATGTATATATTTATTTATTCACTTGCTTATTTATCATCTACCTTCCTCTTAATAAAAGAGCAAATCTAACAGACCACATAGTCATTTTTAGGGGACATCCAGGGATAGACAAAGTAAAGAATAAATAAATAAAATAAAATAAATAAGCATATATATATATATATATATATATATATATATATATATATATATACACGCACACACACACACACACACACACACACACACACACACACACACACACACACACACACACACACACACACACACATATATATATATATATATATTATATATAAATATATATATATATATAGATCTATGTCAGATGATCAAGTTTTCAGAAACTTGAAATTCATATGAATGAGACCATGTGATTGAGTTTCCAAAAACTCGAACATAAAAAAAAAACAAAAAAAAAAAAACAAAGAAACACAAAAATCTACTTTTTTCTGTACATTTATGCAAGAGGAAACCCCACTGCACCCCCCATGTGGGGGGCTGTATACTCCACACACCCAGCAGATTATATATACCAACTCTGTGATCATACTACAGTGAAAAAAAGGGTAAATTTCCTAATCCTCGCTGTACAGTGATCTCCATTTAAAAGCTTTGAGTTTTCAAAAACTCCATCATATGGTGTCAACCATATGAATTTTGAGTTTCTGAAAACTTGATCAAATGACAGGGATCCATATATATATATATACATATAGGTTTGTCACGAACATGTAAAATCGAGGTTCGGTAAAAATGGAAATGTCGAAAGTCATTTGGCCGCTTCTTGTATTGCTGACCTTCAATACTGGGAGTGTTCTATGCAGCAAATGTCACTGTGCGTTTGCACATATGTGGTCGACGTTTTGACTAGAGATCGCGGTACAGTGTGGAATAACAAATGATACTCTTCTCCACTGTAGTGCGATCTTGGAGTTGGAATATATAATTTACGGAGGGGGGGGGTGCAGGGGAAAATGCCCCACTGTAAAAACTTTAAGTCATGTAATTTGCAGTAATGAACTGCACAACTAAATGTCGAAAGTGCAAATGCGACTTTGTCGCTAAATGCACTTTGACATTCTGACCTACTTAATATATAGGAAGTTTTTTCAAAGTCAATATTTTGTCCAGATTATGTTGTGTCATTTGCACATTTGATTTTAAACCCATATATCTATCTAAATATATATCTATCTATATACATATATGTTATGATAATGAGAGAATGACCCAGACATTAGCTTAAACAATGTTGAGCAGAAAATGTCAGCTTTGCACGACAATGTATGCACCAAGTGAGAACCTTGGAGCATGCAAAACTAAAACAAAAAAAATTAAACAACTGTCAATTTTTTGTGGAGGGGGCCGCACTCACTGCTAATTACATATACTAAATTTGAGATCACACAATATTGTGGAAAGGGAGTATTACCCTTCCCCGAATATTGTGTTATTTTAAACAGTTGTTGATCGATTTTGTTAACTAAACAGATGTTGCCCAACTGTACTGTCAACAATAATTAACGCTTATGTGTATAAAAATATATATGTAAATATATGTATGTGTGTGTGTATATATATATATATATATATATATATATATATATATATATATATATATATATATATATGTCTGTGTGTGTGTGTGTGTGTGTGTGTGTGTGTGTGTGTGTGTGTGTGTGTGTGTGTGCATGTGCATATGTAGTCAGTCAGCAGAGAGCAAGGATTATGACTTTATAAATATGCATTAAAGTTAAAAAGTGTAACAGTAAATTATGTCTAGAAAGTATAAGGAAATAGAGGTTGTATGCGAGATTACACAGTACTAACATTGCAGAGGCCTATAGCCTCATGACATTAGCAGAAATGCATTGATAAGTTGCATAGTATGCAACATTTGTGCAGTTCCTAGCAGCATGCAAGATGACTTCACTGGAGAAACCTCAGTTGTACAGGTGCAAAACAGCTTATACAGTGTAGCATGCAATGCACATAAATTAGTGCATAAATCAATGTATATAACACACAAGGAAATGATTGCACAATGACATGCATATGAAGCAAATAAAGAACATTTATATTTGTAGTAATCAATACAGGCATCACATACCTTGACTTGAAAAATGTTATGTAAGGGGAAAAGCATACAGAAAAATATCAGAGCAATATACAGAATTCATGGCCCCAGTTGCCTCGGTTTATGTTGAGTAGTACAGTATTACTCTAACTGCTATCTGTCTTGACTGGATAATGCATCCTATGGCTTGTAAGTATTACAGGAAGTGCATGATATAAAATGTCCCCAGTCAGAAACATAGATTGGATGTAGTAAAGGAGATAGCTGACCTAAGCATGCTGTCGAGAGATGTGACTAAATGATTGTCAGTACCATTGTGAAATACTGCCATTTATCAGTACTGAAATTTGGCACTGATCTGATGCTGGTATTACTTTATTCAATTCATGTAAACACTGTCATATATGCACAGGTATTTAAATGGTTTGGATTAAAAGTTTCCTCCTCAGTTTTGCAGTGGGGCTTTTTTTTTAATCCTGTAATTAAATTTGAGGACACAACAATTTGAGGGACTGCCTAGGTGCATCAGTTAACATAATTACTGCTCTGCCCTCAATGATAACCAGATTGAGGATTGCTGTAAAGTGGACTGGGATATCAAATGGAGCTTACTCAATGTTACTTTGCCCACTAAATGAATCTCAGAGAATGTGTTGTTTTCCTGTACCTGTTGATATAAAGGTATGTGTAGCTTTACTACCCTGGCTAAAGGCACCTTGATTATTTTACAGGCTTCCACCTTAAAGTGTTATGATACTAAACGTTAATGAGTACAGATGGCATCCCAAAATCAACAAGAGTTCCTTCTCTGATAGCTACTGCATGATATAAACCATACTCATGGCTCTAAAGACTCCCCTTTCCTACATTTCCAGAAATACATCAACAGGAAAGGCTATTGTCCTCCTCTACTGCCAGGTATTCTGTGACATGCAGGAGATCACTGCCAGTGTGTGTGTGTGTGTGTGTGTGTGTGTGTGTGTGTGTGTGTGTGCGTGTGTGTCCATGCATTTTGTGTGTGCCTGTGTGTGCATGTGTGCATGTATGTGTGTGCTTGCATGCATGTGTCTACATTCATGCATATGTGTGTGTGTGTGTGTGTGTGTGTGTGTGTGTGTGTGTGTGTGTGTGTGTGTGTGTGTGTGTGTGTGTGTGTGTGTGTGTGTGTCTGTACTTGCTGCATCACTATATTTTACTTACCACTGAAAATGTGTGTCCATTTCCAGCATGGTAACTCTCCACATGATCATCTTATTAAAGAATGCTAGCACATTATTTTACTTATTTATTTGGCATTTGTTGACTGGGATAGTCTAAATGAACTAATCCCCTTTGTCAGCGGAGGCCAAGGGAGAAAAGCACCACAGTACAACTAAGCAAGAAAAAAATAACATGATAGCAGTAAAATACAATAATATATATACAAAGTATAATTAAACAAATAAACATTACAGTAACAAGCAAGACAACTCAGTAAAAAAGGCATTTAAACTAAGTAGTATGCATAGATTTGGGTGATAACAAGAACTGGAAAAAACCCATTGTGATTATCCATAGTAAACAACTATAAGTTCAAAGCAGTTAATTTTGTAAGCTACATGAGGTGATGATAAATAATATAAAAACAAATTGCACTTAGGATGCAAGTAGCATGTTTCTTGAACTACTAAGTGAGGAAGCAAGGAGAGCTGTAGGTGACTAAGTAGGTTAGTAATGATGAGGTAATGAGAGGAAAGGAAGGGAAAGGGAGGAGAAGGACGTGCAGCAGAAAGGAATGAGGAAAACGGAATGAAAGCAGTGACAGGTCCAGGTGCTGTTTAGGTAATGCTTGAGCGTTTTCGTGAATTCATGGGCAAGAGTAACATTTCTGAGGATCTTGGGAAGCTTGTTTCATGAAAGAGCAGGAATGTAGTTGTAGAGATTGTGTCCAACAGATGTATTAGGTTTATGATTGCGTAAGACACATTGATTCAGAGCTTCTGAGGGATCGAGGGGGGATTATAGAGGGAAACTAAAGAGGAGATGTTAGGGCAGAAGGAGGGCTTCAGGATTGAATGAATGATAAGTAGTTGAAATAATAGTTGCTTAGGAAACTCTAGCCAGCTGAGTGTCTGGAGAGTGACACAGTGGTGTGATTTAGAAGGCAAATTAGCTGCAAATCTGGCAACTTTATTGTAGGTAGTTTTGAGTTTGGAAAGCAGTGAGGACTATAAATTAGTTATGATTTGTGAGCTGTAGAAGAGGTTAGGGAGAAGGTAAGCTTAAGCAAGTGGGATCCTGGAGGCAGGTGTAAGAACTTTTTGTTTCTATATAATAGGTGAAGCTTTTGGTGGACTTTCTTGATGCAGTCATGTACATGCAGATCAAATTTAAGTTGGTCATCTATGATAGCCCCAAGGATCTTAGTGTGGATTTCAGGTATAATAGTGGTGTTGTTAAGGGAAGAGATGGTGAATGAGGATTTAAGATGGTAGAGGGATTTTGCAAGGAAGACAAGACATTTAGTTTTTATAGTGTTGACTCTGAGATGGTTGTTAGTAAGTCAAGTTTCATTGAGGCTGAAAGATGTTTGTGTGAGGGTAAGCAAGTCAGAGTTGCTGTCAGCAATGGAGATGAATGTAGAGTCATCTGTGTACTGTATGAGGGAGGATTGAGGACAGCAAGTATGAATTGGTTAGTAAAGATGGTAAAGAGAAGGAGCCCTAGAACTGAGCCCTGTGGGGCACCCATATTGATGGGGAGAAATGGGGATAGAGCAGAGAGCCATTTGATGAATTGCTGTCTGTCTGTCTTTGAGATAGCTGTTAAACCAAGAGATTGTTGCTGAAGAGAGGTTGAGTTGAGAAAGTTTGCAGAGGAAAATGGGGTGAGACACTATGTCAAAAGCTTTAGAAAGATCTAAAAAGAGGCAGGACACATGTTTATTATTGTCTCTGGCTAGAGAGATGGAGTTACTAAAGGAAATAAGTGCAGTAGTGGTGCTGTGTTGGGAGCAGACGCCATGCTGAGTAGGGATGATCAGTTTTTCTTTAGTGAGATAAGCCAAGATTTGATTATAAACAAAGTGCTCAAGAATTATAGAGGGGGGAGAGAGCATGGCAATAGGATGATAATTAGAGAGCGCTACAGAGTTTCCACCCTTTATGTGTAGGTATGCTATGGAAATTTTTTTCCAGAGAGTAGTGACAGTGGATTCCCTGATAGTGCAATCAATGAGGATGGAAACAGGATATGCAATAGAGTTAGCAGCAGCCTTAAGGAAGAGAGATGGCAGATTATCAGCTGAAGGGGAGCATGGTTTAAGTTTGAGATGAAGATTTTTGATGTAGCTGGTAGGAATGGGATTAGGTGAGAATGGGTATTTTTGTAATAGAGGGTTGGTAGGAGGTTTGGAGATAGTAGGGCAGGAAGTCTTCATACGTTTGTTGATGGTATCTATGGAGTATGGATTGAAAATGGATAAAGTTTCTTGTGCTGTGTTATTGGGTAAGAAGTTGGGAGTTGAGGTATTCCCTGGGTAGAGAATTTTGTTAATACTATTCCAGAATTTTGGGGGTTTCTTGGTTCAGTAGAAAGGGATGTGTAGTAGAAGTTCTTTTTATCAATGTTAAGGTGCTTTTTGGTCAAATTTTGTAATTCCCTGTATTGTTGGTAGTATGTAATAGATTTAGTCTTATTCCAGAGTTTCCAGGCAGAATCTCTGTTTAGGATAAGAGGCCAAGTATAGTTTGTGAGCCAAAAGAACACCAAGTTTTGACTCTGACAATTCTGGGAAGGGGTAAGGAGTTCAGTGTATTTAGAAAAAGGGAGTTAAATTGAGTAACAGCTTCATCAATTTGTCAGTGTTTATAATGCAGTGAGAGGAGGTAGGCATGTCGGGATGCAGGTTAAGCTGAGAGTGATAAGAGTTAAGGTTAGGAATAGAAAAAGAAAGGAGGAGAAGAAAGGATGAACATATCTGAGGGAAAAGGAGTAAACGAGAGGGTGGAAAGAATGAAACTAAGGTAAGACAAAGTGGGATAAGTAAGTAAGAGATGTTTGGAGTAGAGTGAATGGGAGGGTGGACTGAAGTATAATGTGTACAGAGGTGGGAGGCTTATCCTTACACATGCCCGCACAATGCATGTACAAAATAATCTGACAAAAAATATTTGTTGCTTTGTGTTTTTCAGGTGATCCTATTCATCCCATTGATCCAAGACCTTAGTAAACAACAGTCAATCTGCAACTGAGATTCATTTCAACACTGTTCATACCCAAATATGGAACATCATAGTACATGTAATGATGCGAGTAAAAGCATGGATTTAATGCCTTCATTCATCATGGGCTTCCTTGCAGTACTTGTATGACACAGCCATCAAAATGTTTGCAGTCCTCACTACACTCCACAATATGATATTATTGGGGCAAGATTGAAATCTTGGTTATTGTGGGTATGTTACAATATCCACCACCATCATTAGTAGCAGCAGTAGCAGGCAAATTCAATGACAGTGATCAGTACCAGTATGGCATATGCTCAGTGAGACTGCCTAGATAGTAATGTGTACAGTACTTGGAAGCAGCAAAAGTAACATTGTAGCAATGGCATGCATGTGATAACGAGTATAAATGCTGCATGCTGTGCTCCTATTAGACTTTGCTTGTCAGTGTAGCTCTGGTTTCACTGTTCATCAGGCTATTAGTTAAGTGCCAAATGGGATACATGGTGGTGTGGATTCATTATTTGCAGAAAACATAAGCCAATGGTGAAAATGAGGTGGAAGATATTGACATAAGGCAACAGATTTACTGACCCCAGGGGACATAGTAGCATACACGTGGCAACAAAAATGAGTACTGGATATGTGTCATTGAGACAGGATGTTAGGGTGGGATTACTGGAAGGATATCTGCTGTTAGCAATTATGTTCTCCTGTGACATGACCAGGAATACCCTATAGGCTCAACTTCTGATGTTTGTTTACTATTGACAGTGGGAAGAGCTCAAAGATTTGCTGGCATGAAAGACATCCTACTTTTTTTATCTCAGCCTCTGCTGGTCAGTGTATGCAGGGTTCATGATCTCCTGTGGCAGGGTTTGTATGTTGCTAAAAAAGGGAAATCTAGATGATGATTCCTAGTGAGGTGTATGAGTTCTGGTAGCAGAAATTTATGGCCCAGCATAAAAGGTGGCATCAGGCATAGCTTCTGAATGTGCTACTTATAATGGGTCATGTTTGTATACTGTACCCATAACTCTGAAAATACTGCCATTCTGGAAGGACATGCTGGTACTGGCAATGCTACCAAGGCTGAACTTCATTGTAGCATTATGCAGCATCACAGCTATCACCATAACATCACTTTATCATGTCTGGTTTCCATGTCTTCACATAAGTAGGCAGCAACATCATAAAGGCTGTTTCACACCTATCAGATCTATTAAGGCGTGCCTGTTTACACGCACTCCATTAAGGAGTCTGCAAGAAGATTGCCCTTGGATCACACTCCTATATATCTGTTAATTAATGTTGTAATGCCCCTGCACTGGCCCAGTAATCAAGGAGCCTCAATCCACACCACTAACACCAGTGGTGGATGTGCACATTGGGAGAATGACAAGTTCACACACAGTAAAGTACAATTTCCCTTATGAACACACAAAGATCAGAGTCAGTCTGGGGCTGTTCTCTCTCTCTCTCTCTCTCTCTAAAGATCCCCATTAAAATTCCCCACTGGCACAGCTATAGGATAAAGGTCTCAGCCGAGTGGTCAAGCCAAAACCTCTAGCACCCTTTCTGTCAAACCAGTGCTTTGTGTCCCTGCCCAAGTAGCTGACACACATACACACTTTGAGATTTGATCTATATACAAACATACAGACTTTCCTGGGGAAGGCTGGCACAGGTTCACTAGCTATGTCCTCTTCTGCCCAAACTATACAGTAGTACTAGCTGCCAACAACCACTACTTATCAGCTACTATAAGGCCCTTACAAAGTGTGACCAATTCTATTGTGTAATGTTACTATTATCTGAATGGTAAGTGTGTCCAAGACAAGGGCTATTTAAGAGTGGCCTGTACAGTGTTACCAAATATATATGCAAACTAAAAAATGACTGAAGCGAAAGATGGAAGGACCACAATGGCAAATAATGAATTAAGCTTTCTTCCACTTTATTGAATCGTGGACTTCTTCAGAAAACCAGGATGCCTCCCTACATCCTGGTTTTATTTACAAAAACAGGAAATGATGTAAAAATCATGTCATTCATACGTATACATAAAAATTGACTCAATTATAAAACATTATAACCCAATAATAAATATTTGTCATCATGTTTAACAATGCATAAAAATACTTGGTTAAAATCCATTTTTGTTTTTTGTTTTTTATGTTTTATATATATAAATAACATACAGTATAATATATAAAACAAAAATCAAGAGAAAGGGACAAAAATATATATATAAAACATAAAAAACAAAAAACAAAAATGGATTTTAACCAAGTATTTTTATGCATTGTTAAACATGATGACACATATTTATTATTGGGTTATAATGTTTTATAATTGAGTCAATTTTTATGTATACATATGAATGACATGATTTTTACATCATTTCCTGTTTTTGTAAATAAAACCAGGATGTAGGGAGGCATCCTGGTTTTCTGAAGAAGTCCACGATTCAATAAAGTGGAAGAAAGCTTAATTCATTATTTGCCATTGTGGTCCTTCCATCTTTCGCTTCAGTCATTTTTTAGTTTGTTCAGTTCAGTTCGGGTTGCCAAATATATATGCAAGTACTTTCAGAGCTTAAATATCTCTACACAAACCAGCCACAGTTAAAAGGTTTAAGTATATTTAATAATAAATAACAGAACAAGACAATACTCGATAACCCAATACAGTGACAACAGAGTCCAGAATCAGAGGAAATACTTTAAAACAACATTGCAGGACAGTTTCACATAAATACAGAAAACATCTAGTATTATCTTACTATTTTCCTGTCTATCACTAAGAGAGACACTATGATCTAAGTCTTACTTACAGAGCAAGGCAAGTACTGTTGAGATGTTTACAGGTCCAGAGACAGATACAAAATGCAATGACTTTCTCTAAGAGATATTTCTTAAGTTACTAACAAACATTTCTGCTGGGTTATCTCAGATTACATCATTCCTGTCACCTCAACAGGAACTTAAAATGTAACGTGTCTGTGAAAAATACTTATCTCTCAGAAGATGACACTTATCGCTTAGAAGTTTGCCTTAAACTGGGAGTCAAAAAACAATTAACACTTTTACATTTTAAACCTAATTATTTCTGTCTTAAGACAATAGAAAGAAACTCTAGCTGTAGACATCTGTATTCTAGATGTGGTAAACACAATCATAAAACTCTTTACTTATTTTCTCAGAGTTTGCAAGTTAATTCTGTATGACACAGTTTCTACTATGAAAACTTACATTTGCACAGGCATATAATCTATATACCAGCAGGGTGCACTGTGGTTACATTTTTGAAGCTCAGCACATAAAATAATGGAGAAGGTAATATTGGATAAGTTATTATCAGAAATGGATAGGTTGGGACTTGAAACCATATATCAACATGCATATGTTGAAAATAGATCTATTACCACCTGTAACATGATGTTCTATAACAATATAATAACAGCTATGAATGAAAAATGGTGCTGTGATGTGATTTATATAGATTTAACTACAGCATTTGACAGGGTCATGCACAAAACATAGAAATAGGACATGGCAAGTATCGCACACCAGCTGGACAGATGAAATCTGTAGTTACAGTCAAGGTGTCCCACAGGGCTCTGTACCAGGTCCTTACTTGTTTAGATTGCATCTCTCAGACCTTACTTTTTCATCTGAGGTGTTCTACAGTCTATATACTGACGACCTGAAATTGGGTAAACTGATTACAAGTGTTACAGATAAGGCATGTCTGCAAAATAATTTGACTAAATTGACGATTTGGGCACAGGAAAATAATATGTTGATAAACACATCAAAAACTAAGCATATGAGATTTGGGAGACATGAACTGAAAGGTAAATATTTAATACAGCATACAGTGATTGAAACTGTAGACTCATTTAAGGACCTGGGTATATGGGTAGATTCAGCTATGAGTTTTTCTAATCATATCAACCAATTGGCTAATGATAGTTATAGAACTATAGGTTGTATAAAAATATTTATAAAGTCTAGGAAATCAAACATAATGAAGTCATTGTTTATTAGTTACATTAGACCCAAACTTGAGTATGGAATAACAATATGGAAACCCTATAGGAAAACAAGCATAAATAAACTGGAAAGAGTACAGCGGAAGTATACTAAGGGCATCTATGGATGTGAAAATCTAAGTTATTATGAAAGACTAAAATATCTGAACTTGTACAGTGTTATCTTACAGATATTCAAAAGGAGATCTTATTCAGGTATATAAGGCATTTAGGGACAACTACCTCTGGGAATGTTTGGGGTTATTAAAAAGTACTAGATAATCTTCAGATAACCTATGTAGAAGATTCTATAGGAATGAGAAGTGTACTAATTGGTTCTCTGACAGAGTAGCTGATGCTTGGAACAGACTACCAAATTACATTAAAGCAAGTACTAGTTTAGATATTTTTAAGAACAGCCTGGACATTTATTATGGGAACAAGTGTTTTGGCATATTGGCAAGCTAAAATGGCTTTAATGCTCATGCTTGAAACATTTGTATGTATGTATATATGTATAACATACAGGTTACTTACATTTGTAGACAAGCCTATGAATCAATTTCCTCTCCCTCCTGTCTATCATAACAAACTTTCACCGCTCTGTCTCACTGATTTTAACTACTTTATCTCAATGCTATTTTTTGGTATACATGCTGTATATAACCTAGCAGAAATTATGAAGGCATTATTCCTTCTATATGACATTGTGCCCTAATGTAATTTTCAGATGATTGTAAATTATATTTTGTTAACTGTTTGTTGTTAAATTTCTAAACTCACTAAGGAGCTTTTCTCCCCTGGTCTCCACTGAAAATGAGCCAAAAGCTCAGTTGGTCTAACCTGGTTAACAAATGTAAAATACATAAATAATAAATAAATATGGATCATATTAATATTTACACTGACATAAAATTATTTACAAAATTCTAGCTAGCTTGGCTGGCAGACTGTAGATTTCTCTGCCCCACGAGAACTCAAGGTAATTTTTCAAGTGACTCTTGGGAAACGTTGCTTGAGAGGGTTGAATCTATCTGGGAATACTTTACCCCATTCCTGTTTTGAGATCCCATCTGCACTGGCACTGCTAACCCTACTCCAGTACTGCACTGACATATCATATGTTTGCAATCCTAGGCTCCACCTTAGTAACTTGGCATTTGCTGGCTGGCTCGATGTAGCCATGTTAAGGGATTGTAGTCTGTAACTACAGTGAATTTCTTCCATACAGATAAGGATGAAGTTTCTGCAGTGCCCACACTATGGCTAGACATTCATTTTCTACAGCTGCATAGCATTGCACCCTGGGTTGGAGCCTACGACTGAGATAAAACACTGGAAGCTCTTCTACCTCTGAAGAAACCTGGCTAAGTACATCCTCCACCCCATGGTTCAAAGCATCCACCTGCACAACAAATTATTTGCTGTAATCAGGACTGGCTAACACAGGGGATCCTCCAAAAGTTTCTTTAAACTTCTGGAGTGCCTTCTGACATAACTGGGTCCACACTACCTTATCTGGCCTGTTTTTCCTTGTCAGGTCTTTGAGGGGAGCAGCTATGGCACTATAATTGGGGACAAACTTTCTGTAGTACCCTGCTGTCTCTAAAAATGCCCGCATCTGCTTTTTGGTAACAGGTGCAGGCCATGCTTGAATGGCTTCCACGTTGGCAGGTTCTAGTCTGATCTTACCACTCCCCACTCTATGTCCCAGGTAGGAGACCTCTGTCATACCCACCTGGCATTTGCTAGGTTTAATGGTCAACCCTGCCCTTTGTAGTCTGCCCAGTACCTCCCTGACATGTTGAAGGTGCTCTTGCCAGGAATGGCTGTAGATGGCAATATCATCTAGGTAAGCAAGGGCAACATCTCCTATTCCTGCTAAGATATTATCTACTAACCTCTGGAAGGTCGCTGGGCATTTTTCATCCCAAAGGGCATCTTTGTGAATTCATACAAGCCAAAAGGATTCACAAAGGCTGACCTCTCTCTAGCACTGGGAGTCAAGGGCACCTGCTAATAACCCTTGGTAAGATCAATGGTGGTAAGATACTTAGCCCCACCCAGTTGCTGTAGGGCTTCATCTGTCCTAGGCATGGGGTAAGCATCTGACTCTGTGTGACTAGTTTCCTGTAGTCCACACAGAACCTGGTGCTGCCATCCTTCTTTGGTACCAGCACCACCAGGGAGGCCCAGGGACTGCTGGACTCCTGAATTAGCCCTAGTTCCAACATTTCCTGTATCTCCTCCCTCAGAGTCTGTTTGACTCTCTCAGGCACCCTATAAGGAGCCTGCCTAATAGGCCTTTGGGGTCATGTGTCCACCTGGTGCTGCACTAGGTGGGTGCACCCTGGTTTCCCAGTGAACATGTCCCCAAACTCCTGTAACACTGCTCAGATTTCTCAAACCTGGGTAGGAGATAGCTGCTGGGATAGTGCTACCCCTTCCACTATGGTGTCAGTCTGAGCATCACTAAGGAGAAAAGTCAACAGATCTCCCTCAGACTCTTCCTGTAATCCACTGCAAATACTCAGCACAAGGGCCTCCTTATCATGGTAAGGTTTCATCATGTTAACATAATACAATTTCTGCCCCTGCCAACTGTCTGGCAGCTCTACCATCTAGTTAACATTATTGACCTTCTTTACCACTTTGAAGGGGCCCTCCCTTGCTGTGTCTGACAGGAATGAGAACCATTATGTGCTGCCCTACAGCATACTCTCCAGCTCGAGCATTCCTGTCATACCAGACCTTTTTCTGCTGTTGGGCTTCTGCCAGGTTCTCCTGGGCCAAGCCCATGAGTTCCCTGAGCCTTGTCCTGAGGTTTAGGACATATGTCACAACAGACTCCTTGTGGGATTCACACTCACCCTGCCACTCATCTCGAATTAAATCTAGAGGTCCCCTCACCCTATGGCCATATAACAACTAAAGGGTGAAAAACTTTTGGATTTCTGGGGAACCTCTCTGTAACCAACAACAGATGGGGCAAATATTTGTCCCAGTCCCTCTTAAACTGATCTGCAAATGCCCGTAGCATGGTCTAGAGTGTAGAGTTTAACCGCTCAACAAGACCATTAGCCTGGGGATGGTAGGGGGTGGTCTTTAGGTGCTTTCCTCACAGTACTTCCACAGACAAGCCAGCAGGTCTGACATGAAACTGGCACATCTGTCAGTCAGTATTTCTTTGGGAAACATACCCTGCTGAAAATCTCTAACAAAGCATTTGCCACCTTTTCTGCCTCAATGGAAGACAAAGCCACTGCCTCAGGGTATCTGGTAGCATGATCTACTACCACTAGGATATACTTTTTCCCTGTGAACTTGGGGTATTCAGAGGCCCCACAATATCCATAGCTACTGTCTGAAATGGCCGCTCAATCACAGGCAAAGGCATCAAAGGTGCTTTCACCTTGTCTCCTGCCTTGCCTAACTTTTGGCACTGCTCACAGGTCCTGCAGTACCGTGTTACATCTCTGGAAATCCAAGGCCAATAAATGTTATGCATAGTACGTCTCTTTGTACATTTTATGCCCATATGACCTGCAAAGGGAATATCATGGGCTAAGGCTAGAAGTGCCAAATGGTAGGCTCTAGGCACTACTGACTTCTGTATTCTCCCATACTCTAGCCCTTCTTCAGAGGTCCACTCTCTATACAGTAACCCTTTGTTCCAGTATGCAGATTCCTCCCTTCCCTTGAGAATCAGGTGCTTCACTAGCTACCTCTCTCAGGCCTTGTAATGTAGGTTCTCAGAGCAAAGCCTGTTTCAACTCTCTCTTTGTAACACTTCTCACCTCCCCTTCCACAAGAAGTCTGGTATCCCCTGACAGTGGTGCCTCACTGTCAGTCTGGGTACTACTACTCACCTCTGCCCTTGCAGTCACTCTGTCTAAGGGAACATCAGTTCTCACAAGCAGCTGTGGCTCACTTTCAGTATCACTGATACAGGGATGCTCCCTCCCTGAAGTAACCACCTCATCAGTCTTGGCTGCAAGTGTGCGGTCTGTCTGGGTCTCCCCCGGGCTACCATACCCACATGGTTGTTTCCAAGCCTGACTGCATGTAAATGCATGAACACATGGTACTGAATTATCAAAATCATTCCCTATCAGGACATCTGCAGGGTGGTAGTTTGGTACCCTTGTTGTCTTAATACAACCTACTGTTGGAATTTTGTCATTCCCACTTACTGGCTCTCCCACCTTTTGACCCCCACCTTGGCTCCATGGACATCTATATGCTATATGGCCCCACTGGTTGCATTTAAAAGATTTAGCCCTAGGTCCTGGACATGTACCTTGGCTAGTGGCTTTCCCTGCCACTGGCAGATTCTGTTGGGGCAGTCTTGGCTGCCCACCATGGGTTCCCTTAGACCCATGAGCAGCACCGGGTATCCCTTTCCTGTACAGTGATGCCCTGATTGCTAGGTATATGTCTCTCATCTTCCCCAACTCATCTACAGTATGGCATTGCCTACCAGCTAACCAGATCCTCATGTCCACAGGCAAAGTGCTAAGGGCTTGTTCCCTCAACAAAAGGTCTGCCAGCCCTTCAAAACTGGTAACCAGACATCTATTCACCCACCTATGAAAATAAGTGCTTAGTTCAGCAACATATTCATACACACTTTCATCTTCCTTGCGTCTGTGCTCACAAAACTTTTTCCTATAAGCTTCAGGTGTTAGCTTAAAAATTTCTAGCAAACAATTCTTTTCAACATTATAATTAAGACAGTCCTTATCAGACAATTTGCACAGAACAGTTACAGCTGTACCATGGAGTAAGGGGGTCAGGAACCGTACCCTGAGCCCTTGGTCAACATTATACTGTTTACGTACGCTCCCAAACTTATGAATGAAATTATCAAAATTATCCCCTCTGTAAATTGTGGAAGAAATTAAATGATCTTTGTTGTTTCTGGGGTTCCGTTATTCCCGTCCCCATTACCTTAATAGTCTGCAAACAGTCAGTATCTCCTTTTATGTTGCCTCTGCCTCTCCTTCTCCTCAGCTTCCAGGCATAGCAAGTTCTCATTTTCCTCAGTCTCTGGACACCTCGGTTTCTTTGCTGCCTCTATTTTCAAATGTGTGGCCCCTAGCTCAATTCTTTTTAACTCCAGATGGAGTTTTAAGTCCTCTGTGGAAAGATTGAACTGTCTACTCTATGAGAGTTGTACATTTCCATGGCCAGTCTGATCATCCTCCTGGTTGCAATTCTCTGATGCAGCTGTGACTAATCTCAGCCAACTGGCTCCTTGTCAACTTGCCATACTCCTCTGCTGACATGCTTGCCAGCTGTCCCTGACTAACTAAGCTATCAAAAGAAATAAAACAATAATGACATGAACTCTGAATGTTCACTGCATGGCTGATTTAGAGTACAAAAGCACCTTCTGTGGTAACTGTACACAAGCTACATGATTTCAATATCCACACCACTACAAGCCATTTAATATGTAATGTGGCTATCTCACCACTATCAACCAATTAATATTTGATGTGGATATCCGACCACTGCCAAACTATTAATATGTGGCAACCCTGCACTGGCCCAGTAATCAAGGAACCTCAATCCTCACCACTAACACCAGTGAGGGACGTGCACAATGGGAGGATGGCAAGTACACACAGCAAAGTGCAATTTCCCTTAAGAGCACACAGAGATCACAGTAAGTCTGGAGCTGTTTTCTCTCTCTCTCTCTCTCTCTCTCTCTCTCTCTCTCTCTCTCACACACACACACACACACACACACACACACACATATATATATATATATATATATATATATAAACCCCAATAAGACTCCATACTGGCACAGCTATAGGGTTAAGATCTTGGCCGAGTGGCCAAGCCAAAACCTCCAGCACCCCATCTGCCCAATCAGTGCTTTGTGTCCCTGTCCAAGTAGCTGACACACACACACACACTTTGTGATTTGATCTATATACAGACAGACACTCCTGGGGAAGGATGGCACAGGTTCATTAGCTATGCCCCTGTCTGCCCAGACTATATGGCAGTACCAGCCGCCACCAACCCCTACTTATCAGCTACTATAAAGCCCTTACAAAGGGTGACCAATTCTACTGTGTAATGTTACTATTATCCGAATGGTAAGTGTGTCCAAGACTAAGGCTATTTAAGAGTGGCTTGTACATTGTTATCAAATACATATGCAAATACGCTAAGAGCTTAAATATCTCTACACAAACAAACCACAGTTAAAAGGTTTACATTCATTTAATAATAAATAATAACAGAACAAGACAATACTCAATAACCCAATAAAGTGACAACAGAGTTCAAAATCACAGGTAATACTTTAAAACAACACTGCAGGACAGTCTCACATAAATACAGAAAACATCTAGACTGATCTTACTATTTTTCTATCTATCTCTAAGAGAGGTACGATGATATAAGTCTTACTTACAGAACAAGGCAAGTGTTGGTGCGATGTTTACAGGTCCAGAGACAGATACAAAATGCACTGACCTTCTGTGAGAGATAGTTCTGAAGTTAATAACAAACATTTCTGCTGGGTTATCTCAGATTACATCATTCTTGTCACCTCAACAGGAACTTAAAATGTAACATGTGTCTGTGAAAAATACTTATCTGTCAGAAGGTGACACATCTCTTAGAAGCTTGCCTGAAACTAGGAGTCATAAAGCAATTAGCACTTTGACATTTTAAACCTAGTAATTTTTTCTGTTTTAAGAGAATAGAAAGAAACTCTAGCTGTAGACGTTGGGCAGGATTCACGAAGCCTCCGTGTAAGAGTTATAACTCATACACGGAGGCTGCAGTTAAACAGAGTGATGTCAGCATGCGCTGCATATTCATGCGAGCATGCTGAATCACACTTAAGGCCAACACGGTCCGTGTAAGACAGTAGGGGGAGTCTCCGTAGGCCGAGCCCTGTAAGCGGACATGCCCCCAGAAGAGGAAAAGTTCCCAAAGTAAACACCCACGAAAGAGTCCACGGAAATGTGAATAAACAGAACACAACACATGCCCCCACAGACTATGAACAGAAAACATATAAATAAACACGTTATATATATTTTTTAAATTGTAAAAATGTTTAACTGTGAGTGCGCTCGTTTGCGCGGGCGTGCCCGTAGCGCAGCTACAGTTAGCAGTCAGTGTGAAAGCATATAAGAACTAAATATGCAAAATAAGCCAGGAAACAATAGCGTAGTGGTAGAGATGTTGGCTGAAGAGCAGGCATTCATGGTTCGAGCCCCCACAACACCATTTTTTTTTTATTAGCAAAATAAGCAGGAAACAAGTCCCTGGCAAATATGTACACATAAAACCACAATTTATGTAAAATGTAATGAAATAGCCCATTTATATTGAAGAAATGTGAGGTAACAAAAGAATAAAAAATGCCAGATGTGCCCATAGCTGAGCTACAGTTTAACAGAGTGAGTGCATCTGCCCGCAGATGAGCAGTGGTTTAACTGGTGCAAAATGAGTGCTCGTAGCTGAGCAGTGGTTTAACACACTAAATCTATGTGCCCCTAACTGAGCTGAGCGTAATATGTGTGCCGATAGCAAAATGAGGCTTAAAGCAGCGTACCCCATTTGCGCGGAGCTGCGCACTGCGCATACAAGCTAACCGCGGGCAACGTTGAGCAAGCCGTATCAAAACTGCCTTTACACAGACACACCCCTCAGCATGTCTAGACAGTCTTGAAAAATAAAAAGCAGTGGCCAGGTTCGAACCCAGGATACTATACACCATAGTCAAGGTACAGAACCACTAAGCCATGACAGCAGTACCTTTAAATGCAATAATAGCTAATATATAGGAATGAATACAGACTGGAGCATGACAATGCAGGTTTACTGAAGTTGATACAATTCCAAAATGGCCAATCACAGATATGTGCGGGGAAAAATGGACTATATAAGTCCCATAGGCGGGAATACACAGCATAAACGATTGTAGAACTGACCTGCAGGCAGAATGACAGGAGTAGGAGAGGGTAGTTGCTCTCGAGCACAGAGGTGGGGAGTTGAGGAGTCCAGGTACATGGTCTGGCTCCTAGTCCATAATCATGAGGCCCAACTCATGCAGGGCCAGGTCCTCTGGGGAGCATACAGGGCCGAGGCGTGGGACCGGTTGGCTCATGATCTCACCAGTGCCACAGGGATTCCAAGCACTGGTGAGCAGGTCCGTCACCACCATGCGGACCTGAAGAGACGCAAGCAGGACCAACTGAACCTTTGGATCCAGGAGGCCCGGCAAACAGCCAACGCCCCACTACTGAGTAAGTTACATTTAATTATGTATGTAAGAAATTAAACTAGCTGATATTATGGAGATGTGTATTCCAATATTACTTCATTTATATTACAGCTGCAGGTGTCCATTCTGCAAACCGCTGAGCCTATGGCGATAGGCTAGTGCGGTTGCGCCACCAGGCAGGTCCGTAATCCACTACCAGTAACTGTAAAGATATATAAAAGTATGACAGTCAGCAAAAGAGTGCAGTGTAGTCAGTAAGGAATAAAATGTGCAAGTAACAGTGTGAAAGTGTCTGCAAGTATTGCTTGATTACAAAAGTGTGTTTCAGCCTGTAAGTTAAACCGAAAAATTAAACTGTCTGACATATATTCTGAAATAAAAATGCCCTACCTGTAAGAAAATAGTACACAACCTGCAGCAGGCTGAAAAGTATAGCTGCAGAAGATGATGAAATCACATGTGTGAAATATATCCCTGTGGAAATACTGAAATATGACAGAAGTGAAACTGCTGGAAAGGATTGTAATAACTACAGGTAAAACATGTCAATAAAGCCTAGAAGTAAGTACCATCCCGAATAGTACAATGAAAGCAAGTGAGAGAGTGTGAGAAAGTGTCATGAATCCAGCAATACAGTAGTAATAACCCCTGAATAAAGTATACTGCAGACAAGACAGAATGAAATGCATGTGAGATTCAAAACCAAACAGCAAAATCTGTTCAAAGTGTTGCTGCATCTGGAATGTGTATCCCAAAATCTGGATATGTTGCTCTCAGTCTGCAATATGCAGATAGGATGATTGTCTGATATACCAAACATCCACACTTGTCTACAGCTATATAAAGCAAATGTAGCAGGATGATGTAGCTGAACAAAGCTAGATATGAATGTGTATGAAGAACAATAAAATGTATATTGATGTTGCAGTAACAGTCCTATCATGAAGTTGAAATAGTTATCAAATAGGAAACTGTAGTTAGAACAGTAGTGTGTATATAACTGTAGCTATTAGAAATGTACAGCATATGTATTGTTATTCGAAGGTGTTAATATTACTTTCTTTACCCCACCCTATAACCACATATAACCCATTCCACGTGAAAATGGTATGTGCAATCACAATTAACACCCCTGGACGTTTGTCCTGTTGGGTCATATATATTTGCATGTCCGTTGATGCATCTTCCCTGTTCATACATCCACACCTGATGGCCTGTTGCCATCAATTAACCCTGCATGTTGTTGGACTGTGTATTTCTGTTCAAATTATGCATGTGTTATGCACGCTGTTCAATGGTGTGAATATCTGGGTGTTTGGTTAATGGGAATACTAATGCATGCTGTTACAACTAATTGTGAATGGTATTATATGTCACTAACCCAAACTGTCAGGACATAATGCAAAACATAGTACGACAGGGAAGGCAGGTTCCAGCGGACCCACCTCTCCCACCTCAGCTGGCGAGTGCACCTGGCACTAGTGCCGAGTCCGGACCCTCCTCTGGTGGCCCTGTGCCACCTGTGGGTGGAAGCGCTGCAGGGGATGGGGCTCGCCCCCCCTCTGCAAGTGTGGCCAGAGGAGAACCACCACTCACCCTCCGTAGCATCCAGACTGTGGTGCGTAGGGAGATTCGGGACTCTGTTCTCGAGCCCCTATGCCAGCTCGAGGCACAGGTGGTGCAACTAACGGGCATGCCTGTTGCCCGGCCTACACAGCCCCCAGCACAGCCTCGTCCTGGGCAGTGAAGGAACAGTGGCAACTGCCTATGGGTGGGGATATCAGTTCCACTGTTGCCATCTGTGGGCTCATGGGCTCTGGATATCCAAACCTCCATCCCTGTCAATTGTGTAATCCCCCCACACATGTCATACACCGCCCCTGTATGCGTCTTGTTTGTCTTGTCTGTTTACCTACCCAACCTACCTCCCCAGCTATGCCAACTTCCTTCACCTGACATACCACTCTCACCTGAAAAAAAAAAAAAAAAAAAAGGCACTCTGTACCCACAAAAAAATTACGCCCCATACATAGCTGCCCATTCCGCACACATGTCTGCTGGACATGGAACCTATCAATTACAATTGGCTGTACAACAAGTATTATTGTTGTCCTGACACCTCTCTCAGGGGTGGAAGGTTTCAAATGTCACACCAAATTACATACATATGCACAGCTGTTGCTGATGAAGAAATGGGCAGCTATGGGTCTTACCTACATCCCTCCTGCACATCCCAAGCTTGTTTCCCTACTGTCTTACCCTCTTTGTGACCCCTTTTTCACCACTTTCCTGTCTCCCCATTTTCTTTTCTTCCAAAGAAAATAGCGCGGGTGTGCGCCAGAGTAAGCACCGTTAAGCGGTTGTAAGCGGGTGTGCGTGGGTGTGCGCGGGTGTGCGCGGGTGTGCGCGTGTGTGCACGGAGCTAACCGCCAGTGCGCATGCGTGAGCTCCGCACAAATCAGCGCTAATCCGGTTACAACTGCTTAAAAGTGCCTTAGTCACTTTGATTGACAGGTCCTGTACTCAGTTCAAAGGCAAAATAAAATCCCACTGTCAGTCCCGAACCCAGGACCTTGGAAACACTAGTCTGCACAACCTACCACTAAGCCATGACTCTTATACAAAAACATTGTGCTAAAATAAATATAACATGTAATAGTAGGGACAAAGCATGTCATTTAAAATTACTGTCAAAACTATTGGATTTCCATAATAGTAGTGTGTGAACAGAAACAGCCATGCTAGTTGGTAGCTTGTAGATAATAAGGTCAGTTAAAGTACATATATAAATGTATGCATATATATATATATATATATATATATATATATATATATATATATATATATATATATATATATATCTATATATAGTTGTAGGAGTCATTGTGCATACACACTTGCTACAGGGAATATGAGAGAGGAATGGAGAAATGTGAATATACAACACAGCCTGAATCACAAGAGAGATACTAACCTTTACACTCACAGAACACTGTCCACAGCATACCAGCATGGTCCCCACCCTCACAATCTGAAAGGGCAACGCCTATCCCACATACCCTTTTATAGCACTGACCTGAAATCACAGTGAGATCTGCAATCAGTACACAACTGGCTGGATGCAATTAGCAAATGCTGGCTTACAATTGGTGCAGAGGCCATCACATGGACCTATGCAGATACCTTCAAAAGCATCCAGTGCTAACACTCCCCACATGCAATACATTCATTGCATTGTCTGTAAGCAGACAGAGGGAGAGCAAGAAGTAAGAGAGAGAGAGAGAGAGAGAGAGAGAGCAAAAAAAAAAAAAATAAATTATACACTGTGACTCTGTCACCCGAAGTTGTCAGCACTGACAGTAGCAGCAGCAAGCAGAAGCAGTGGTAACGCAACCAGCTGCAACAAACACAGGTAATGCAAAGTAGCAAGTTAATAGTGTGCATACTGTGAACCCTCTAAATGTGTCATAGGTCTGTATCCATAGGTATGTCCATGTGATATGTTGTGTGTACGTAGTTCCACCAAAACGGAATGACCATACATTACATGTCAGTCAGTCTTAGGCCATGATCCTGGCAGCAGTTGTCTGTGCGTTGGCCCAGCAATGGCTGTAGTGACTGCTTTGAAAGGTCAGCCAGGTTCAAAAGGCAGGACCAGCCCATCCCAAAGGCACACTGGCTGGGAACAAGTGTCTGCAGGTACCCGATATCACTGCATATGCATCCCATACTGCATAATTCCATAGCTTAGCAGACCAGGCCCGTTATGCATATGATGTGGTAATTCCCAGGGTCAGTCAAGGTGCCCCCTTAGTGGTGTGGGACCACTGTTGCTGTATGCCACTGTCCAGGTACATATCCTGTAGTATGGCCAAGATAAATTATCAGTGTTATATGCAGTTGTATGTCCTCTCAGAGTGCTGGTAGCCCACATCCAGGGATACCACGAGGTCACAGTGATGCTGTGTGTTCTTCTCTGCTAAGGGCGGCCCTCACCTGGACATGTGAGATGATAGGGAGGTTACATCCAGCTGTGATAAATATTTCAACTGGTGGGGGAGAAGGAGGGGGGATACGTGCACCGAACATGTCTGCAAGATTGTTGCCAATATCCATGTGTTTGGTGAATGTTAAGTAGGTGTGTATTAACACAGAGCATATCTGAGGCATGTGGTCCATATGTGTAACATAACTGAAGAAGGCCTTGTGGTCATCCATAGTGTTTGTGTCCATTTCCCTCCCTGAGTAGGCCGTGGCCGTTGTTATGACGGACCGTAGCATAGTACCAGTGCTGACCACAGATGCCTTCCCTTAATGTGAATGTGCTCTGTCCTGCAGTAGCCTCCTGCTATTGTTATACAATCTGCCGCTGTCTGGGGTCCACCGGACAGGATGCCTAACCTTTGTGCATAGGGTCTGGGTTAGAAATGTGTGTGCAAGTTTCATGCAATCTGTGGCATGTCTGTGGTAAGCATTTGCAAAGGGGTCAGCAGTGTGGCTTGTGGCTTCCACTGGCCCAGTGTGCTGCATGGATACCATCTTAGTCCCAGCAAGTGAATAACTGTCTAATCACATACATATCAAAGTAGTCTACTGTGCTGGTGGTGGTGGTGGGATATGTATATCCAGGCCGAGTAACTTCTGTCCACATCACAGTAGTGGACAGTGTCCCACATACAGTACCTTGGGATGAACCCCCAGAGTGAGGTTGTGCATTGCACCTGTCAGTGTGTGCTGACTGATGGGGCATGCTACTATGTTGTGTGGAATGTGGCAGGTATTGTTGCACAGGTGTTGGCTGAGCACTGATATCTGGCCATGTACCTGTGTATCCACCACGACACACACATGCAACATATGGGAGTAGTAGTATATCACTACACATGAGTATCATGTATAGTATGTGTGCCATATATTGCTGACATGGTCTGCTGATATCCTGTTTGTGTTCTCTTCCAGGGAGATGGCGTGACAGCGTAACCCTGCCTACTCTGTGGCAGAAGATGAGGAGATCCACCAGAGCCTGGTGCGGGAGTATGACATCCTGTTTTCCCGCACCAGTCAGAATCAGCAGGAGAGGGCCGCACTGTGGTAAGACCTTGTCCGTAGGGTAAATGATATTGGCACGCATAACAGGACATATGAGCAGGTACGAGATCACTGCAGTGATTTAATCCGAAGTGTCCGGCAGCGTGCATCAGATATCCACAGGCAACAGGTCGCCACAGGAGGAGGTGTGGCCACACATCCCCCCCTCACCAGACTGGAGGGGCTACTCCTAAGTGTTGTGGCTCCAGACCCAGAACACCAACAGCAATACACCTGCATCATGATGGAGGCTGGTTCCACACAGCAGCACGACATGGAGCGTGCAGGTAATATGCCATATGTACACTTGACTGTTCTGTACACTGTATCATATGCAATATCAATGGCACAGTTGTGTCCACTGACATTAATCTCATCATTTCTGCAGGTCCCTCCAGGGTTACAGCAAGGCAGGCCATCCATGCTGGTGAGTGTGTTTAACATAACATATAATAGTCCTGATAATGCTAGTAACAGTAGTGTAACTCAGTAGTGCTCTGTGTGTATACTGCAGGGTGTGCATGTGTGCATGTGTGCAGGTGTGCCTGTGCCCATGTGTGCATGTGTGCATATGTGCATGTGTGCAGGTGTGCCTGGGTCCACGTGTGCATCTGTGCATGTGTGCCTGTGTCGACGTGTGCATGTGTGCATGTGTGCATGTGTGCCTGTGTCCACGTGTGCATGTGTACACGTGACCACATGTGCATGTGTGCATGTGCACATGTGTGCATGTGACCACGTGTGCATGTGTGCATGTGTGCATGTGTCCATGTGTGCATGTGTCCACGCGTGCATGTGTGCATGTGTCCACGTGTGCATGTGTCCACGTGCGCATGTTTGCATATGTGCATGTGTGCATGTGTGCCTGTGTGCATGTGGGCATGTGTGCCTGTGTGCATATGTCCATGTGTGCATGTCTGCATGTGTGCCTGTGTCCATGGGTGCATGCGTGCCTGTGTCCATTTGTGCATGTGTGCATGTGTCCATGTGTGCATGTGTGTATAAGTGCATTACTGGTAACAATGTCTGGAGACTGTAAACTGTGTTTCCTGTCTTCCTCCCACAGGTTCTGGGGCTGCTCTAGTGACCTGCAGCAGGGAACCTGAATCCTGTGCCATGGCTACTGGTAATGATGATAGTTGTGTAATGGTACAGGAAGGTGTGTCAGGGTCTGCCATTGGTCAGCCAATTGATAGTACACAGCTGTCAACCCCATCATTGTGCACAGTCATCCTGCCTGTACATCCTTTGTCACCATTGTCCCTAGGTGATGGACAGGATACAATGGGCATATACCAGGGTAATGTGGTACCTGTGGCACATACGTCCCCACACAGCAGCCATGGGCAGGGTCCTCCAATGGTACCACACAGACAGTTGCCCATGGGTTATCGTGGGAGCATCCGTGGGCGTACTGCCTCTGGCCGACGTGCCCAAAGAGGTCTGTCAACCTCATCTATGTTTCGGACTGTCATGCAGGCACAGTCACATATGGAAAGGTACACCAGACAGGGACATGTACAGTAATGGTGTCAAGTTGCCCACAACGACTATGCCA
This sequence comes from Protopterus annectens, assembly GCF_019279795.1. Taxonomy (NCBI): domain Eukaryota; kingdom Metazoa; phylum Chordata; order Ceratodontiformes; family Protopteridae; genus Protopterus; species Protopterus annectens. The sequence continues at coordinate 504,572,825 of NC_056744.1, forward strand.
TGTGGATGTTCGCGCATGTAGATATGTGTGCAGTACCAATGTAATCCAAATCATAAATAAGTATGACATAATATCAGTTCTACCATGGGCATTTGCGCTGCGTATTCCTGGGTACATGTTGATAGTGCCTACATATTTGCATTGTTACTTACTGTTATTGTTACCCCTTCTTTGTTGTGTAATACACTACTTCCAGCCCTGTTTACTGTAGCTTTCTTTGCATGCATGTTCACTTGGGGTTCCCTGGAACACTGCTTACACCTGCAATGCAGAGTTACAGTGCTTCTGCAGACTTCTAGTGACATCTGTATAGCGTACGATATGTATGTCAACTTTACACATGACAGAACGTCACTGTCTGTCCTGTACGCATGTACATTGCCTGTGACACATTGCACACATCTTACCTGGCATTTACCCACGTGTGCAGTCATATATGTCAGTGCTATGAAACAGTAGCGGTACACCCACACATACACACCTTCAGTATGTTGTTCCCCATTGGCCCTATGTGTAGGTACTCACCATGGCAATCACACTACTAGGGTAGCATGTGCAAAGGTAACCTGTGAATCGCCTCTATGATCCAGTTGTGGTTTATGTGAGTCATGTGTCAATGTCACAGCTGCCATATGTATGCAGTCAGCCATCACCCTTGGCCAGGAACGTACAACACATGTGTGGGATGCCACCACACAGCCAATCTGGGGACTGGTCTCTCTGAACCCAGTAATGCCATACCCTGTCAGGTGGCATGTCATATATACTACATCCTGGACAAACGTCAACCCCAGTCCCTGCTGCTACTATTGATAATACCCCTGAAGATGTTCCTGATAGTTTTGACCAGTTCTTTATTGAGACATTTCAGGCCCTAGCTAGCCTTTTACCTCCTAGCTCCCCTGGTCCTGAAAGTAGCACCCCTAGAAAACTACTTGCGTTCAGCTGCCAACCAGTCGCCACTTCCCTTCTCCGTACCTTGATTGAAACGGTGAAACCCACTACACTTTCTGCTGATCAACTCCCTGCCGAGTACCTATCAAAACCAGATGATGCTATTGCTTACCCCGTCTCAAAGGTAATCAATGGAACCATGGTAGAATCTAACTTTCCCACCATCTGGAAAATGTCATATGTAATCCCACTTCACAAAGGAGGCAGCTCTACTGAATTCTCCAATTATAGGCCAATAGCTATACTCTCTCCACTTGCAAAGATTATGGAAACTTTCGTCATAGACAATTCATGCACCACCTAATCCAAAATCGCATTATGGCAGACACTCAGCATGGCTTACGTCCTCATCACAGCACTACTTCAGGCCTCCTAGCCTTTACTAACACCATAAACCATACTTGCAACACTAATTATATATCCTCAGCCCTCTTTTGGATCTTTCCAAGGCATACGATATGGTTGATCACCAACTTGTACTCCACACCCTGCAAACACTGTCTAGATACTGGAGCCTTCCAATGGTTTCAATCCTACCTGCATGGTCGACAGCAGGCTGGCCTCTGGCAGAACAAACTCTCTAACCTTCCACCTAACACCCTCAGAGTACCACAAGGCTCTATACTAGGGCCCTTGCTGTTCTCCATCTTCATTAACGACCTTTATACTGTCATCCCAAAAGTCAGCTGTATCCAATATGCTGAAGACTCTACTCTGATCTGCTCAGCCACATCTCCAGTAGAGTTATGGTCAGCTAACCAGACCACCTTTAATACAATAGACAATTGGCTTTCTGAACATCGTCTGATCCTAAATCCCAAATAAACTAAACTGCTGTTATTTCACCAACACGTAGGTCTACCACTTTCACCGTTACCATAACATCAACTGATGGCACAATAATCTCCCCTGACCCATCTCCGAAACTATTAGGTGTCATCATAGACAATAATCACAAATGTGACCTACATGTTAACCAGATTATCAAAGCCATCAATAGAAAACTAGGGTCACTTTACAGAATAAAAGCCTTCCTAACCCCTCCAGCTAAAATTGCCATAGCTCGCTCACACCTTGTTTCAACCCTTCTGTATGCATCCCCTCTACTCTCGAATATGAACAAGACTGTCCTTAACAAACACTCAGTTTGCTACAACCACATTGCCAGGTTTGCCACTGGGCTGCCTTTTAGGACACATCATTGCATCAATCTAAACCAGCTTGGTTGGCTTGCAATACCCAGCCTAATACAGTATAACCAACTGATTATGGCCTATAAAATCCTCTATAATCCAGACAATACTCCTGCACTTCAAATATTATCACCCCCTATAACAATCCTAGACCGCTTCGATCCTCTAACAAATTACTACTTCAGACTAGCAAGTTTAGTAACACAGCCGGTTATTCTCTCTTTGCAAACCCTGTAAGTAGATCCTGGAACTCACTTCCAGCTGATATTACCCTACTGTCCACCTTATGTCAATTTAACAGTAGACTCAAACAACATTTGTCACTTAACTGGCTATGTCAATGTATCAAGTGAACCACTTTACTGTGTAATTTTAATTTAATCCTGACTTGTGCTCAGGACTAACATTAACCTGTGGAACATGTTTGACTTGCTTACTTATGTAATCTCTGTAAATAATCTGTTTGTAATATGTAATGCTAGTATTATGTAATGCTGTATCTGCTACCCTCGTAGCTTGTCTCCATGGGCCTCCCCTGGAAATGGACATGCATCCAGTCGGACTTCCCAGTCAACAAATGTAGGATAAATAAATAAATAAATAAATAAAATATATTACAGTGACTACAATACAAGTCAGACATTGACACGCACTGACAGCATTCTGAACACACTGGGGCATACGTGGGGACTCAGAATAGCAGCCTGCCTGGGCATCACACACCTCCGCAGCTGGCACACAGGCATATGTTCCGTCAGAACAGAGCACATGCCACACATGGCATGCACATCCCCTGTGCCACACACTCACAGCCTGTAGGGCTACACAACACACCTGCTACAGACGTGTCAGGTACCTGTCTTGTGTGCTGCACTGGGGTCCGCTCAACAGGCTGTATATGGTGAAGGTCACAGTGATATGCCTCAGAAGCACTATGGTCCACCACAGCACACATGCATACAGGTCAGTCAGAGGCATGGACAGATATGACTCACTCATTGACCATGCCAGTATGGCTGCCTGAGACATACCTACCTGGACTACATGATAGGGAACATAGAATGGATCTCTCAGCATGTGGCACAGGCCAGTATGAGCCTGATGTTGGTTGCCAACATACCCTCAACAGGTATTCTACCACTATATGTAGGAAGGGTGTCATATGTCTACATTATGCTCAGTCTCCACTGTCATTCCTAGGGTATCCACTGGCTGTCAACGTGTGCTTACATGCTGGAAAAGCCACAATGATGTGCAAGGGTCATCTTGCACGTGACACCCATGGCCCGATGTATAATGGCAAAGCTCCTTGGTACACACATACTGCCTTATGCTGCAGGACATGGTTTACATAGCGACCTCTGTGGGTATCACACAGGTTAGGACACTAACAGTGCTGCTACACAACAACAGCAGTGTACACCGGAAGATGCATGCACCAGACACTGCCCACAGCACGGTGAACTGCAATGTCTGTGCAGTACCAGATTCATGATTCATGGCTCACAGGTGTTACCCATCACTGACAGGTTATGCCCCATACCATGCCTGTTGTCCCCTACACATGTAACACACATGGATAGGGGGGTGGTATCCCAAGGTAACACAGATACACACACCTCCAGGTTGTTGGCACAGCACAAACCATCAGGGCCTACTCATGTGCAGCTAACAGTGTGTTGAACTGCCATCTGGTTCATAGCCTGGCACACACAACCCTCCCATACATAGGAAGACCACCTATCCTCCATAACAACACTGGCAATATGACAGTCTCAAGAACTGTGTTTATATGGCCGGACTGCATCCAGCCAAACATTGTGTGTGAGCATTACTGTAGCTACAACACACTAGTTGAAGGGTTCACAGCATGTGGTCACTGAATTGCAGTGGAATGACATGTTACCACTACCACAACAGGTGGGAACATGCAACACCTGTACATCGACTACATGTACACTATATGGCCCAGACCAGATGTGTATCCCCTGCTGTAGGTCTTTCACCATAGACACCCACACTGTATAGAGACATACCACGTGCGGACCCTGCACAGTAAGACACAGTCATATTGGTATACATTGCAAATACCATTTATCCACTCGAGTCATGTGTCAGACATGGTAACTACTGCAGGTCACAGGTATTTATGTGTATGTATCACACACATACATCATGTGTGCAATGCCATTACTGGTTTAGGCAATGGCATGCATTGTTATGTACAAACACCCACACAAGGTCATACTGTGTGACACAACCCCACGTGACAGTTGTGGGTTACCAAAACATACCTATCTGTACTCTGACAATGGTAATAGACACAGTAGCAAAGCACACTATTGGCATTATTAGCCAACTAGCCCTGGTTTGGCTGTGCTGATAGTGTGGTGACATCCCTTGTGTTTACTGGGGGAGTATGCAGCATCTGGTGTATTGTAGTATTTGCCAAAAGATCTGTTCTCTCACACTTGCATTTACACACACCCTACTACCCCTACACACATGCCATTTGCAGGATTCATTCCCTTACCTAACAAAGTCATGACACGTGAGAGAGACGCATGAGCAAAGCGCACTATTTGGTTTACTAGATAGTGTCTCTTCTCTGGCTATACTTATAGGGTGCTGACAACATCAGTATTTTGAAAGAGTAATGTGCATCAGGTAGTGTGATCTCTTGATTGCCAAAACTAACATGTTCTTCATATGGAAATGCACACACACAAACTCCCCACATCCAAACACACACACATATGCCATTTACAGGTTTCAAACACCTACCTAACTACATTACGATACTTGGGAGAGATGCATTAGCGGAGTGCGCTATTCCCATTACTGGGAGGCTTTCCTTCTCCTGCTGTACTTATAGGGTGCTGACATCATCTGTGTTTAGAAAGGGGAGTGTGCATCCTGTAGTGTGTTCTCCCAGTTGCCAAAAAGGACATTTCTCTCACACAAATTTGCACACACACAATAACACCCCTCATCCAAACACACACACTTCCCATTTGCAGGATTCAAACCACTACTTAACTATGTTATGACACTCGAGATGGATGCATTAGCAGAGTGCGCTATTCGCATTACTGGGAGGCTTCCTTTCTCCTGCTTTACCTATAGGGTGCTGACATCATCTGTGTTTAGAAAGGGGAGTGTGCATCCTGTAGTGTGTTCTCCCAGTTGCCAAAAGGGACATTTCCCTCACATATATTTGCACACACACACTAACCCCCCTCATCCAAACACACACACTTGCCATTTGCAGGATTCAAACCACTACCTAACTATGTTATGACACTTGACATGGACACATTAGCCGAGCGTGCTATTCGCATTATTGGGAGGCTTCACTTCTCCTGCTGTACTTATAGGGTGCTGACATCATCTGTGTTTTCCCAGTTGCCAAAAGGGACATTTCCCTCTCACAGCCTTTCACACACACAAACCCCACTCACCCACACACACTGAGCATTTGGAGGATTCGAACCCCTACCTAACTATATTATGACACTGGAGGGAGATGCATTAGCAGAGCGCGCTATCTGAATTACTGGGCATCTGTTCTGCACCTGTAGTATTTCTAGGGTGCTGACATCTTTATTTCTACAGAGGTATGTAGATGTAGTACTACTGTCAGGTGGGGGATAGCATATATATGCATTTGCAGCCACCTATGTCAGGGTCAGATATGCACATCGCACTGGCAGGTTATGTTCTATACCATGCTTTGGGACCACAGGACCTGTAACACACAACACAACCAGTCTAGAACAGCACACCCACATCCAGGACACACACTTAGCTTCCCTGGGAACAGTGCCAGGATATGCAGGTATTCACATACACCATTCCAGTTGTTAATATCAGGTGCAGGCATATTGTGTGTGAGAACTACTCAGGCCTCTACCACTTTACCCTACAGCCACTACAATTTGTGGGTCCATGTGCTATGGCAGAACCACACACCACAGCCACATGGGTGAATACATATTGCACCTGTCCATCTGCAACGTGGGTACTCACTGTTCCACACCAGAGGTAGACCGCCATTGTTGATATCTGACCATACTCACCTTTTCCTGGACATCCATATCTCATCTCCACCCCCAGGCAAGGTTGTCACTGCACACAAACTGTGTTTAGCACAAGCAGACTCTACACTTGTGTAGACTGGGGTGGATGACTTCAGAGGACCCATGCTGGAGGACTATACTGGCCACTCAGCATAATCCTTGACAATTGCATCCTATGAGCATGTGTACAGTTTGCATTGGTCATGCTATCCCACATATACCCATGACTGCTCCACAACAAGACACCTGTCAGCTGTACACCAGCCATATATGCGCCATTCAACAGACAGAGTGACCTAATACATTGCAGAGCTGTAGCCCACAGAGGGAGGACATCTGTGGACAGTTCCAGCACGGCATTTCATTCACACATACTCATTACAACACAGTGTTGACAGTGGAATTGTCCAGAGAATGCAGATAGGGCTCCCCTCAGTCTGTTATTGACGGACACCTACTGTCAGAGATCCTCAGCAACCCTCTCACAGCACACACCAACAGCATTGCTGTGGCTTAGCACATTCAATCCCTGAGACCTCCACGGTGCCCCTGCTTGACAGAGGCACAGCTCACTAGCCTCACATGTTGCCTTCTGTGACCTACTTTACAGTGGCATGGTAGCCTACTATCCTGGGGATGCAGATGCCAAGCACACTCTGGCTGAGCTGTCATTCCCTGGGGCAAGATGCCTAGTATTGACCTCTACACCCATATGTTCAATTGTCGGATGCACAATATTTATTGTGCTGTTCTACTGTTTGCAGGTCTTTATTGCCATAGCATTCCCTGTTCCTATGACCAACTTGTATATCTGTGGCAGATGTTTGCATATGACAGCGATCCACTATATCACTTATGTCTCTGTGGTCATTTACTGTGTGCACTGGGCTGATTGCTGTGTTGTGGTTGGTTCCTGGACTGACACGTACAAATACCAGATATGTGTGGCCAACTGCTACATGGAGATATGGCCTAAGTGTGTGAGCATGCCCAGTTCAGCCTTTCCATGGCATGTTGTCTAGCATATGCCTCATTTATCAAAGTGTGCGCGCATACCCAGAGTGAGCTTTCTATATGTTGCACTCTGAAGTCCACCACATATTTGGGTGTGTGTGTGACCTTCGACAATATCACACGTTTATGATTGTGTGTTGGGTGTCATGTTGTGTACTAACTGGCCAACTGCTTTGTGTCTGCCACAACAGGGATTATACTGTGCTTGCAGGAATTGCATGGGATACTTTGCAGACAGTTCTCAACATACTTTCATAATGACCTAACACTGTAGTACCGTATAGTGTACTGGTTCGGTACTTTCACTGTGGTGGACAGTATGCTGGGCTTTAGTCCTATGACTGCTTGACATCTTCATAGTGAGCACAACAGACTGTGTAGGGGCCAGTTGTGCACATATGACCATGTTGCAATATGTTCAGATATGGACTACCTACACCAGGCTCGTCCAACATTGCTAGTGTATTCCACAACATGGGTGGACATTGGCAAACACTAGTGATGTTCCGTAGGCCATTTCTGATGCTAGTCACAGGGTGTGTTTGTACTTTGACACACATTGTAACTGGAGTTTGCCATTACATATGTCATGGTTGGTATACTGTGCCTCCGTCTACCTCTGACATAACAGTGATACCCAGGGTAGCCTACCATCTCCCATACACTCATCAGGATGCCTCTTGAGGGGTGTCAATATGTGGTTCTCTGGCTGACCTGTACCAGGAGTTTACTGAAGTGTGGGGGTGCCTTCTGTGTTATGGATCATTCTGTACAGCTTGTCCTATGTATGTCAGTGCTGGGGTTCAGGTCTCTCATGTGCATAGCTCACTGCCATTCAGATTGTACAAGGTGCAACATGTTCATTCATTCCAGGTTGGACATGGCTTCATACATCAGGCACAGCTTTCCTGTAGCTGGGAAGGATGGCGGTGTGTGGGGCTGCAGTTTGTTTACTCAGGCAACACATGGCATCTGTTCATGCTCTTTGCTACCCCTGGTGGGGTACTGTTGTGGACTTTACAGTTGATGGAGGTATCTGCTGCGGTATATCCCACAGGGGCTATTGTAGTCAGTTGTGATGCTGATGGAGGATGGCTGTAGAGCCACTGTGAGTTCCCCTTATCTACATCTGCCAGCCTTCATGTTTGGGTGGGTATATGGTACATGTTTCTGTGAACACTACAGCCACATGTTTGTCCAGTGCAGGATATTTATCACCTTTTGTACCCAGGTCTCACATTACATGTTAGGTACCTCATGGGTTAACACCGGTGTGGTAATTTGTGGGCACTTACTGTATATCCACGGTGGTTGTCTATACACAGTTCTGCAATTAGCTTGCTAAGATGGCTATGGCTACAGTTGTCTGTTTGTAGGTGGCCCTTTTGTGGGTTGCTTGTGTCAGCTGGGGGTCGGATATGGTGGGCTGTTTGTACTCCTCTGCATACAAGCTCAGTCACAGTCCTTCCATGTTGGCCTATACCTATGGGACATGTATACAGAACGGGGGTGGGGAGGCAAAACCAGGCCTTGTGGGATGCCACTCATATCCGCTTTGTAGTCTGACATGGATGCGGCATGTCTGATCATGTCAGTTCTGTCCTTGGTGTGCTTTGCAACCCCTCTACTGACATAGGGGTGTATATTTATGCTGGTGAACATATCCATACTGAACACGTACGGTATTGTCTAGAAGCATGTGCACGGTCCAGCTATGCTGTGTGGACCACATAGCCCTTATCAATGACCTTAATGACTGCTTCAAATGGGTCAGACATGTTTAGGGGCCGGTTCTGCAGTTACAACAGCCACAGTGTGTAGGGTCCAGTATAAGTAGGTCCACATTAGCCTTCTGTCTGCGGTACATACTGATCCTTTCCATAGCTGTGCAGAACAAGCTTGTCAGGATCCTGGGGTGGTAGTTTGGAGTATCCATTCAGGCAACACCTTTGTTGTGATGGAGCACTGGTGTTGTACACTGCTCTTTGGGTACATATCCTGTGGTAAGGCTGACATTGGCCAGTAGTGTGATTTTGCATTCCATTATTCTTGGGGTCCATGTTGGCCTCAGCACAGGACACCATCACATACCTTTGCTGCTGTGTGTTCCGCTTTGCAGATGATGGCTGTTACCTCAGCATCTGCAATGTCAGGAGACCATCTGCTGGGATAGGTATTTTGCACTCGGGGGGGGGGGTTTGCACTGCACCTGACAGGTTGTATGTTAGCAATATGTGTGTGTGTGTTTGGTATGTTGTTTGTAATATCTGTGTGATTTGGAGCATATCTGTGGATGCCCAACATGGTTCCTACCATCAGTTGGGTAAGCCTTGTGATTATCCTTAGTGTCCTGTACGTTTTGTATCTTCATAGGTTCATGGGTTCATAGTAGGCTAGACACCCTAGGCCATTAGTAAGCCTAGCTAGAGTGTGTGTGTCTTTCGCCACCCCTTGCTATGTTCAATTATGGCCATTTATGAGGTTCTTCACTGTGCCTTTGTCTGGTCATGACACAGTGGGGACCCCCAGTATACATGTACGGTCATCCATCCACTTGGAAATATTCCTGTTGAGGGGTGTCAGTGAGGGGGCTCTGCCTACCATGGATCGGGATCCTGTTTCTGGGTGTGGGGAGCCTATGGGTTATGTATCTGTCCCTCCAGCACATCTTATTTCATTATGTGTTGAGGTTGACATCTGTGACTCTCACAGCTCCAATGGCTTTGATTTCCTGTGGTGTAGCATGTCTATTACTCCTGTGTTGGACATGGCCTTGTACAACAGACATACAATGCCTATGTGTAGGCAGTGTGTGACTGCAGTCAGCTGTGGTGTCTACAGCCAGGCAGCATATGACATATATTTCACACCCTTTATCCTGTTGGTGGGGTAACTATGAGGTCTTTCGAACCACTGCAGGTGTCACGTATGGTACATCCCATATGAGTCATTGTACTAGATTATGGGTCTGATAAGGGAACAGTACAGCGGCACAGTGACCTCTGTTGATGTTGATGTGAATCCTTTCATGATACGGTGTCCAGTATCAACAGTCTTCATAGCCACATTGGCATTGTGGCTGTCACATGACAGATTAATGTCGACCTGTGTCCCTAGGTCCCTGATGACTCCTTGCATACGTAATGGTTTGACACCTATGTGGTACTTTGTGTGTACCTTGTCTGGTATTTGGTGGGACATTCATACTGTCCAGTGTCTTCGGATGTCTGGGTGGAGTTCTTGTGTGTGAGAGTGTGGTCTGTCGCATGCTACAGACTGTACAGCAGTTTTGACTACAGTTATGTGCACATGGGTGGTGTCCGCTGCTTTGTGCATTGTCAGTTACCTGGCTATATGGGTGTCTGTGCTGCATATGGATACTCCCCCTCCTTTGATCTCTTGGTGCAGGTGCTGGGGCCATAACACATGATATGTGATATAACCTAGTAGTGCTGGTGTGCTATCACTAGGCTTGCAGCAGGCTTCTGTCACTGGACAGACATCAATGTTCTCCATAATGGGAAGTGCCTCAGGGGCATGCATACTGCAGTTTACACATCTGGCATTGGTTAGCATTACCCATATGTTTCCTACCACTTATGTTTTCTAGGGTGGTGGGTAGTCTTTTTGGCCTTGCCTACATACGGCTCTATGGAGGCAGCAAAGGCCTTATCCAGTATCCAGACGCACACTGGTAACAGCTGACAGCCATCCCTGTAACAGCAGCATGGCTTGTCATGCTTGGCATCTCAAGCAGACACACATTAGACCCTCTTGGACTGACAGCTGTAACTGTGCCAGCTGTTAAACATGAGCATTCTGTGTTTGTACTATGGCATCATTCTTGGTGAGGGTTGGATGCTGCACACAGCCAGTGTCATCCCACCCTGTGGTACATACTCAGAGGGACCATCCATGTCTCATTTGATGTTGACCAGGGAGGTACATCTCAGGTAATTCACACCAGCATGGACATTGAGTGCATCATATTTCTGCTTGCTTTGGGGTGACTTGCGTACTTGTGTTAAGTGGCATTTTGTGGCAGCCTACAAGCAGCTTACTCTACCCTTTCCCTTGTTCAGTCTGGTGAGTGGGACAGCTGTGTGTCTGCCTATACAGACACCTATTACGACTGTATCAGGCATGTTGTTTCTCCTTCGGGCCTGTGACTGTTTGGCACTCCAGCTTTGCGTACTATTCGTTGCATGTGCTATGTTTGAAGGTTGTGGTTGCTTGTAATCTACTTTGGAGGCTTCTGTTGGTGTGGTGTGTTTGTAATTAAGGCCTCCGGGAATATTTGTCTGTGTTTATGTGTTTGGTTTACAGTTGTGGTAGGTCTATGTGGGACTGGGTTTGTGGTGTATGTGGTTACCTTCTCCTCCTGACTAGTGTTGACAGTACTGAGTTGTTGGAGCTCAACCTCTGGTTTGGATACATGGATGCATCTATCACATATGTTTGTATTTATCGGGGGGTGTTGTGGTTGTCTGTGTACTTGTTACTGGCATCACATTGCCTCTGGATTCACAGATTATACTTGTTGTGGCTGGACTTAGTGGATTGTATGTGTGGACGTATGTTGTTGCCATATTACTGGTCAGTGATTACTTCCCTTTTTGTTTGCTCTATCATGTGGTAACTTCCTCATTCTCTTGCATGGTTTGGTAATGGCTGGAGGCCAGCATGCCAGATGCCTGCGTGTATGGCATTGTGTGTTGTTGTTATTTGTGACTGCATACTCCAAGCATTCCTGGCTGTGTTCATGGAATGCCTGTATAACATATTCTGTGGTGTGTCCCATATTCTGCACTTACACAGGGCCTTTTGTGGATTCAGCATTGGGTTTGAGGGCTGCAACCTATACTTTACACATGTTTTTCACTGTGGTATTCTGGCCAGGGACTGGGGTCAGGGTGTGTATATCCAGTGTGATTACTCTATGGTCTGGTCTTACCAGTGAGGGGTACACTTCTCATCTTGCTATCCAGTACACATGTTGCTGATTATCACACCCAGTATGCTTACCCCTCTTGTGGGAGTAGTACATTGTTCCTGGGCATTTTGGTTTATGGAATCTGGGTAATTTTCTCCTACTGTGTTGGTGCTAGTACAATGCTACCGGTGTATGTCTGGGTATTTTCAGTCAAGCAATATAATGTGGTTTGGGGGGCTTGATATATTCATGTATTCCGACATAGGCCAGGTGCTGTTCCTGGTATTAGGACAGTGGTCTGCAGCAGGCTATATACTGCGAGGCAGTTTTAGCCATTGGTATTTGACCATGGCTATTCCATGCTGCTTCTTGTTGTGGTACCAACATGGGAGTGTGGTTATCCTTGCCATTTCTTGCTAGTCACCCTCCTTTTGTAGCTTGTTCCATGTTTTGTGGCTGTACAGCACAGTATGAGGTGTGACCTGGTAGTGTTAGGGTGCTGATGTGAGCCTTGCCCAGTTCTCTATTACAGGACTGGTATCTACATTATCCTTACTGTGTGCGTTTACACTGCACACATCTTGCTGTTTATACATCTGTCATGGGGTAGTATTACATCTAGGTTCCTATCCCTTGTAGAACCTATGAAGGTGGGTTTGTGTTTTGAGACTTACCTATGCAAGGCATGCTGTGGGTACTGACAGCCTTTGCCGGTATCCATGGGGCATGGCATGATAGGTGCACGCCACCCCTAGCAGGTGGTGCATCATGTCAAACTCCGCATATCTTCCCAGCCTGTAACACATTGGTTCCCCTTTGACTGACTGCATTACTTCAGCCAGTTATTGTACTTGATCTTCTTGTCTTCATAGTGTGGCATCATGCTTGGTGAGGGTGAGATGTTAGGCAGGGACTTCATGTTTGCATATACTAGATGGTGTTACATTGCTTAACACATGGTAATCATGCCTCAGGTGGTGCTGCAGGGCTGCTTCTGTCGGATGCACATACTACACTCCCTGTACACGTTTGAGAGCAGGTTGTGTCATGTTAGGCATCCCTGTTACTATATGAGTGAGTCAAAGAGGGGTATCATTCCCAGGGTTCCTACTGAGCCAGTGTATGTGCTATACATTGCCTCTTTGCCAAGGCCAGGGCATACTGGGCACGCCTCCTTCTGCCTACTGGGGCAGGCTCAGGTTGTTCCTCCTCCGAGTCACGCTCTGCCTGTGATGGCCTTGGCAATGGTGGGGGGCTGTTTGGCCCGGCCCTATGCTGGTCCTGCTGCAGCTGTTTTCGTAAGATCATATTATGTAGCATAGCACATACCATGACAATTTGCGTACATGTAGTTGGTGTGTACTGTAAGGCTCCACCAGATGTGTCCAGACACCGGAACTGTGACTTGAGCAGCCCAAACACACGCTCTATTATATTACGTGTTTGTGCGTGTGCCTCATTATGGCGTTCCTGTTCAGGTGTGTGTGTGTTTCTGATGGGTGTCATCAGCCATGGCTCCAGTGCATAACCTGCATCCCCCACTAGATGTCTGTGTGGGATGTCCCCATTGGCAAATGTCTGGTACAGCTGCGTCAAATGGAAGATGTGGGAATCGTGATAACTCTCAAAGCAGCCAGCACACACATTCATTATTATGCCCTGGGCATCACACACGACCTGGCAGTTGATGGAGGGGAAGCCCTTGTGGTTAATGTAGGCCCTACCCCGCTCACCGGCTGGTGCTTTGATGTGTATGTGCTTGCAGTCTATTGCACCCAGTACCTCAGGGTATTCCGCTATTTTCTGGAAGAGATGCATATTGCTGGCCAATACCTCACGGGCATTGGGGAAATATACATGATCACCGACATGTGCTGACATGGCATCCAGGAACTGGTGTAGTACCCTGGAGGCTGATGCCTGTGATATCCCCATCACATTGCCAGTTGGTCTCTGGAAGGTACCTGTTGCTAGTATTCTTAGGCCAACACATACCTTGGTTTCCACTGGGATGGGTTCCCCCCTGTTGGTTCTGTGTGTGAGGCGTGGCCTGCACAGCTCAACAATTTGCTGCAGGAGCTCTCTGTCCACTCTATAGCACTCTACTATCTCCAGCTCATGTAACCCGTGGTAGGTGACCCTGGACCTGTACACTCTTCTCTGACTCCTCAGTGTGGGTTGTCTGGCACCATCTGCATTGTCACCACCCTCAGCAAGTCGCCTATGTCTCATTATGACAGCTATGGCAGCCCCTAACATTTCTGCTCTGAGTGAAGCTTTTTCAGTTTTCAATTCTATTAGCTTGCTCCTGTCTTGCAGTGTCTCTTAATGGAAACATCCTGCACTACTGTTTGCAGAGTTTTAAGTGCTGGGCTGGGCTACTATTCTGCCTGTGTAATTGCCTGCTTCTAATTGTTTTCACCTGCTAGCTTCAGCAGTTATCCCTGCTAGCTTCCTATTAATTCTGTTGCTTCCTTTTTCCTCTCTGTTTCCTCAGGGGGGAGCAATGTGCATACTATCTGAAACATGCTCACAGTGGCTTACACGTGTGCACACGTGCTTACATGGTTCAGAATCTACTTATTCGGGTTAAAACGCACGTACACCGTGCAAACACTGTTACACGTCTGCCAACAGCCTCTAATATACTCAGTCTGCCCTACACGCACGCACACCCACGCAAACAGTGTTAAACATCTCCCAACACGCTCCCAGATGCCCACACTGCCTTACACGTGTGCACACTGTCCTACTCGCGCTTCATGGTGCGCACACGTGCGCATACACGCCCAGCAAGAAACTTTGGTGTAAGTAACAGTGTACATCTTCCATTTCTTGACTTTCCATGACTTATCTAGTGGCACACCTCTTTCCATGATCTGTGCCTGTCATCTGTCATGTTACACTGGCCTCCAATGAACTGCATTTCTTTCTACCATTCCCCCCTGTGATGTCACCTATCTCCTACTCTATTCCTCCCCCTTATGTATCTCTTACACTACTCAGACTGTGCTTATTTGCTATGTGACTGTGAGATTCAGTATCCGAACCCTCATTTACATGAGATTGCCTACTAATGCTTAGTTACATGTCTTAGACTCAGCTTCCCCCATTAGCAACCACTACACGGTGGCCATGTTGGTTTTGGTCTGCTGGTCCCTGTATTGTCATTCCATGTATTGCATGAAACCCACATTTGTGGGTTTATAACCTTCTTTTTTATGGTTTTATACAGCGCAGCCCGTTTGCGCGGGGCTGCGCTGGGTTTAAAAAAAATATATAATTTTATAATTTTTCCATCGGGTTGTATTGCCAATGGCCACATATTTGGCCATTGGCATGCTGCCTGAGTCATATCCAACCTTTTCTTGGAGCTGACATCGCTCCGTTGTGGAATTTGCAGAAATGTACTCAGCTGTCAACTGAATGCATTTCTGCAGCTAAAACGTCTCCTACACGGACTGGTTTCTGCTTCGTGGATCACTAATATACCTCATTTGCATACCTTTCAGATGAAAGTGAGATATTTAGCATGTCCATGCCCAGTCCATGTAAGAGACATTTTAGCTGGTCTCTTACACGGAGCTTAGGGCTGTTCCTGGATCGCGAGGCTTGCATGGAGTGTTGCACGTCTCTTACACTCCGTGCAAGCCTTTGTGAATCCTGCCCATTATGTCTTCTAGCTGTGGTAAACATAATCGTAAAACTCTTTATTTTCTCAGAGTTTGCAAGTTAACTCTGTATGTCCCAATTTCTGCTATGAAAACATACATTTGCACAGCCATATAGTCCATATACATTTCTGCTCTTTTCCAGCAGGGTGCACTGTGGTTATATTTTTGAAACTCAGCACATAACATACAGGTTACTTACATTTGTAGATAAGCCTATGGATCATATTAATGTTTACAATGACAGAATTATTTACAAAATTCTAGCTGGCTGGGCTGGCAGCCTTCACGAATGTACAATAGTCTGTGATGTTTGATGGTGTTAGGTGCCCCTGTCTTGCTGACCTTTGATGGTTATGCCCACTGAGGAAGCAGTGCACATTTCCAAAGCTGGAGTTTTGCCCAGAGCTATAACACTTCTACGACTGGCAGCTACAAGGCACTACTAGTACATCCATGTGGGACACTCTCTCTCTTTCTCTCTCTTCAGTCATACATATATATAACTACTGCAGCGGCCTACTCTTTTCCCTCAGTAGTGTCATACATAAATATAATTACTGTAGAGACCTATCATCTTCCCTCAGGAGGGTCATACTTACATACACATAACTACTGCAGAGGCATTCCCTCTTCCCTCAGAAGTATCATACATTCATAAGACTACTGCAGAGACCTACCATCTTCCCTCAGGAGTGTCATACATACATATAAGTACTGCAGAGGTCTTCCCTTTTCCCTCAGTAGTGTCATCCATTGATAACACTACCACAGAGAATTACCATCTTCCCTCACGTGGGTCATACATGCATACACATAGCTACTCCAGAGGCCTTCCCTCTTCCCTCAATAGTGTCATACATTGATAAGACTACCACAGAGACCTACCATCTTCTTAGGTTCATAGGTTCATAGGTTCATACTAGGCTATCTGCTCTAGGGCATTTATAAGCCTAGCCAGAGTGTGTGTGGCTTTCACCACCCCTTAGGATGAGAATACTATACCCATTAGTTTGCTGTGCCTCTGTCCAGCAGTGATACAGAGATAATTCCCGGGGTAAACCTATGATCTCCCATCCACTCGTCAAGATTTATCTTGAACAGAGTCAGTGAGGGGCTCTGCCTCACATGGACTGGGATTATGTTCCATAGTGTAGGGAGTCTCTGGGTGATGAATCTGTCCCTCCAGCATGTCCGATTTATATCCGTGTTGAGGTTTAAGTCTCTTGCTCCCGTGGCTCTGGTGGATTTGGATGTTTGGAGGTGGAGCATGTCCATTAATTCCGGGTTGGACATGGCCTTGTATGTCAGGCACAGATCACCTCTGAGCAGACGGTATGTGACTGAATAGAGCTGGAGTTTCTTCAGTCGGGCATCATATGACATATGTTTGAGCCCCTTTATCCTTTTGGTGAGGAACTTTTGGGGTCTTACCAACTGCAGCAGGTGTCGGGTAAGGTACATTCCGAATGGGGCGTTGTACTCAATCATTGGTCTGATAACTGAAGAGTACAGGGGTACAATGACCTCTCCTGATCTGGATGTGAATCCCTTCATGATCAGGTGGGCAATGTAGAAGGTCTTCCTAACCACTTTGGCAATGTGAGTGTCAAAAGAGAGGTTACTGTCAACATGGGTCCCCAGGTCCCTGATAACTTTTTCCGTGTTTAATGGATTACCACCTATGTGGTAATTAGGGGTTACCTTGTTTTTCCCAAAGGGTATGACTATACATTTTTTGGCATTTAGCTTAACGCCATGGCTCTGGCACCAGTTATCCATTTCTATGAGACCTCTCTGGAGGATGTCTGTGTCTGATGGAGTGTCAATTATGGTGCCCAGTTTGCAGTCATCTGCAAATTTTGTCAGCCACAATCCCCCTATGTTTGCCTGCACTTCAGAAAAATAAATGCCGAACAAGAGGGGGCCCAGGACTGAGCCCTGTGGGACACCACTCGTGACCGGCTTAGAGTCTGACATGGCACCAGCAACTCTAACCCTGTGTGTTCTGTCCTTGAGCCAGTTTGCAACCCATCTTGTGACATATGGGTTTACATCTAAGCTGGTGAGCTTTTCTATGATGCCCGAGTGGGGTATTGTGTCGAACGCGTTTGCTAGGTCAAGGTAGGCTGTGTGAACTGCCTTACCCTCATCAATGGCCTTAGTGACTGTTTCAAAAAAGTCGACCAAGTTCAAGAGGCAGGATCTGCCCTTGACAAAGCCAAATTGGGTAGGATCCAGTGACTGTAGGTCCCCAATGTCTTTATTTATGAGTTCCATTATGATCCTCTCCATAGCTTTGCAGACAAGGCTCGTCAAGCTTATGGGGCGGTAATTTCCAGGGTCCGTAGAAGCACAGCCTTTGTGGAGTGGGACCACAGTTGCCGTACACCATTCTTTGGGTACGTATCCTGTAGTAAGGCTAAGATTAAACAGCAGCCTTATGTGTGGGTTTAGTTCCTCATTGAGTTCATGTAGCACACAGCTGGGGACACCGTCCGGTCCCATTGATGCTGTGTTTTTTGCTTTAGAGAGAGCAGCTCTCACCTGGGCATCTGAGATGTTTGGGAGGCTAGACTCTGGTGGGATAGATATTTCACCTTTTGGGGGGGAGGGAGGGGAGAAATTTGCACTGAACCTGTCTGCCAGTATGTTGGCAATGTCTGTGGGTTCTGGGAGTTTCCACCCAGGTTTCTAACATAGCTAAAGAAGGCTTTATGATTGTCTTTTGTGTCATTAGCGATCTTTCTCTCAAAGTTGGCCTTGGATGATTTTATGAGTGATCGTAATTTTTTGCTAGTATTGATCAGAGATGCCTTCCCTTTTAGGGATTTTGCTCTGTCATGTAGTAGCTTTCTTCTCTTGTTGTAGAGTTTGTTTATGGCTGGGGTCCACCAGACCGGGCGCCTGCCTTTGGTGGAAAGGGTCTTGATTTTATTAGGGATTGCTTGATCCATACATTCCTGGAGATGCTCGTAGAAGGCATTTGTAAGGGTTTCAGCAGCATGGGTTGTGGTTTCCACTGGCACGGGGGCCTTGAAGGATACCACTCCTGTCTTAAGAAGTGTGAAGTTTGCTTTTGAGAAGTTCTTCACTGTGGTCTTTTTTGCTGGGGGTGGGGGTGGGATGTGGATCTCCAGTGAGATTAATTTATGGTCTTATCTCACCAATGAGGGATATACTTCCGGTGTGGAGCATTTTGTCCCCATGTTTGTGATGATCAGGTCTAGTATATTTTCTCCTCTTGTGGAATGGTGACTAGTTGTTCCATAGCATTTGAGTTTATGAACTCAAAGAACATTTGGGCTAGGGTGTTGGGGCTTGAGTAATGTTCCCAGTCTATGTTTGGGTAGTTGAAGTCACCCAATATGATGGTGTTTGGAGAGACATTCATACTCTCCAGTGTCTTCAGGAAGGCTGTGTGGGTTTCCTGAGTTTGAGAAGGTGGTCTGTAGCATGTTACAAACTGTAGGGCAGTTTTACCTATGGTTAATTGCACCTGGATGGTCTCCGATGCTTCGTGCATTGCCACTAACCTGGAGGTGTGGGTATCCTTTATGAATATGGATACTCCCCCTCCTTTTGTGGTTCGGTCCGGATTTTGGGGCCGGACGCATGATATGAGGTATAACCTGATAGTGCTGGGGTGCTCTCAGGAGCCTTGAACCAGGTTTCAGTCACAGCACAGACATCGATGTTCTCCATACTGAGGACGGCTTCGAGGGCGTGCATCTTGAGGTTTAGACTTCTGGCATTGAGCAGTATTACCCTTAGTTTTTCTCCATTTTTGTTTTCTAGGGTGGTAGGTTTATCATTTGAGCCTTGCCTAAAAAAGGCACTATGGGGGTGGCAAGAGCCTTTGCCAATATCTGGAAGCCCAGGGCTGACAGGTGCAAGCCATCCCTTGCGAAGCAGCATGGCTTGTCAAGCATGTCATCCCAGGCAGACAGACATTGGATCCCCTTAGAATGACACCAGTAATTAAGCCAATTATTAAAGCTGATCATTTTGTCTCTGTATTGTGGCATCATTCTTGGTGAGGGTAGGATACTGCTCAGGGTCAGGGTCATACCGGCCTGGGCTACATAATCTGAGAGCTCCTCTATATCTCTTTTCATGTAGTCCAGGGAGGTACGTCTCAGGTCGTTCACACCGGCATGGACAATGACTGAGTCATACTTGTACTTGCTGTGGAGTGACCTGAGTGCTTGTGTTATGTGGCGGATTCTAGCGCCTGACAGGCAGCTTACTGTGATCTTTTCCTTGTTCAGTCTGGTGAGTGGGACGTCAGTGTGTCTGACTATGGAGTCACCTATAACAAGTGTGTCTGGCATTGTGTTTGGCCTTAAGGGCTGTGACTGTTTAGCACACTGACTTTGAGAACTATGTGTTGTATGTCTTATATCTTGAGGTGGCAGTTGCTTGGGTGTCTGCTTTGGAGGCCTCTGTAGTTTTGGTAGATTTTTGATCAGTGCCTCCGAGTATGTCTTTGTGTGTTTATGTGTTTGTTTTGCAATTGTGATAGTTCTATGTGAAACTGGGTTTGTGGTGTGCGTGGTTTCCTTCTCCTCCTGTCTGGTCTTGCCAGTCCTGAGTTGAGAGAGCTCAGCCTCCAGTTTGGCTATATAGTTGCATCTCTCACATGTATTTGTGTTTTGTGGGAGAAGGAGTGGGTTGTCTGTGTACATGAGGCAATTGTGACATTGCCTCAAGATGCCCAGATTCACCAGCTGAACAGGAGGGGACGCTAGCAACTGACCCTTCGACATGCTAGAAAAAGTGAAAAAGTTTGCTGTGTAACTGAGTCAGAAGGGACCTATAGGGAAATGGGTACTCAAGGGGATTCTAGGCTAATGTAGTACTTTGTTTAGTATACAAGTACTTTACCTATATAAAAATGCTTTAGGAGCAAGTGCTGAGCTTTACCTATATAAAAATGCTTTAGGAGCAAGTGCTGAACTTTTGAGATAGATAATAGACTGTTTAGATTGCAAGTAGAGAAGTTCTAAGGAAAAAATTGAAGAGCAGACTTTACGGAGCCAGAAATAGTTTAACCTTGTTTAACTGGTGCAGCCCGATGGTGCTCTATGGGCAACTCCGCGCTAAATCACGCAAAAGCGCGCTAAAGCGGGCTTTATAGCAGGGGGTTGAAAAGAGCTAGGAATTGACCCAAAATGGCCAATAGACTACAAGTTTCTGGCTGGATCCACTGCTCTAGGGAAAAATAGGCTGCTCAGTGCTCCCCACTCCCACTGGTGAACAAAGAAGCTTCCCTTTATCCAAATAAGGATATGGAATAGCACAGGAACCAAGCCAAAGCCCAGAGATCAGCAAACTCTGAAGACTGGACTATTCTAGTTCAGTAAGGCGGGAAAACAAGATTTTTTTTTTTTTTGCAGAAAACAGAGGAAAAACAGACTCTCAAGATGGTCATACATACATACACATAACTACTGCAGAGGCCTTCCATTTTCCCTCAGTAGTGTCATACATTGATAAGACTACCAAAGAAACCTATAATCATCTCTCAAGACAGTCATACATGCATACATATGACTACTGCAGAGGCCTACCATCTTGACTGAGGAGTGGGACTGATATTGTTGTCACTCTGTCCTCTATCTGAGAGACATTTCCAGGTTATCTGAATACTACTGCTGGTTTTTGCAGAGCTGTGTACATCATCACATTTTCATGCTGCAGCCATTTCTACGTTACCTCTCTCTGCTTATATGTAGATGCATAAAATGGAAATCACCATATGCTGCAGTATCCTTGTGATATGCACATCTTTACCTTCTGTGGTAGCATTAATCTGTTGCCTCCCAATGTGCCTGTGAAAGAAATATGCATCATGTCTGCTTTGTTAGGTGAACCCTCTATTTTAACAACTGTGATGACAGTCTCTTCAGAAAAATACTAACAGGATCTGTCCCTCACTCAGACATGGGTGGAATTGGCCAGCCATGTACTAACATTCATACCTACAATGGCAATAAATCGTATGCCAACCCTCCTCCCAGGGATATAAATAATCATCCATGTTTGTTAGTCTTATTGATCCTGTCAGACTATCACCTGTAGGGGATCTCTTCCTGGCACTCTTTTGATCACTGTGGAGCATGTCAGTCAAGGGCAGGTGAATTGTAGTCATTGCATTGCACTACCTACCCACTATCCTACAGAACAGTCTTCCACACCCTGTTCCATAATGTATAGTCATAGACCTAGAGTACCTGCACCAGAATTTTGTTTTCAGTATTGTTAAAATTCTCCATCCTTTGTGCTCTGCATCCTATGGGCAAGCTGAATTCTGTTTGTACAGGTCAAAAATGAGATAATATACCTGACTGCTGCATACCCCCTCTCCCAAATAATGCATAATGACAGTATGCAGGACTTAGTTATATTTGTTTTACCATATTATGTTTCAACAACTGATACAGCATGTCTAAACCTTCTCACAGAAGTGGCATACTGCTGGTAAGGACTTATGCATTCTGCTATTGTACCTGCTAAGACTACTTGACAGAGGATAACCCAAGTTAATTTATATTGCATAGAAATTCTTCCTACCTGACATGGAGAGTCTTTAACTGCTATTGTTAATACAACATGTAGGCAGACAGGTGTAACATAGACATCTGGAATTGTACACCTAGGACGCATGTCTAGTAGTGTATTATGCCCCTAATATCTGAGCTGTAGTTCGAATGGAAAATACATAGCAAATCAGAAAAAAAAAACACAGACAATAATAATTATGAGGTCAAACAATGGCAATCGCAGAATTGTGCAAGTCATGAAATACTACTAACTAGTAAGACGACAATAAGTTAAATTCCACAAATTGAAACCTGATTTGCAGGCTACAAAGACAAATGAAGTCAGATATCATGAATGTGAATAACTTGCTTTGGTTTACTCTTGTACAGGGGTGCAATAATATTATGAGCAAGTAGTTCCACAAAAGCCACATTATGTTCACAAATTCCCAAGACTGGTGCAGTAGGTAGGTGCAGGAAAGCATGCTGTCAACTGAGCAGCAAATGCTTTAACTGAATGAAAATCTTTCTCGGGCATATTTGTGTAGATTGTTACAATTTTATTATGCAGTTTGATAGATGACATCCTATAAGGCAGAGATGGCTGTCAATACCTAAAGCCTCAAGGATTCTTCTGAATGTGTTAAAGAGATAAGATATGTTTCACTGATGCCAGGCAGCAGTTTCTAGGTTCACACAATGGACTTTTCAGACAAATGAATGCCTGGTATGAATTTGGCCTCATACATACTGAGGCTGTAGGCATCCAGTGGTTTAATGACCAATGTTAGCATAACTGCTGTGACCTGAAGTAATACCCTCCTGAAGGGCAGAAATAATGTGAAACATAAGTGTGAAGAGAATGTGCAGAGATATTTTGTGTGAGCTCATTGTTGTTCTTGCTGTTTAAGCTTCATAATAAATGCATAAACCTCAAGGGGTACTAATATTGGCCACACTTTTGTTTTAACTCATAAAAGATACATTTTAATAAGGTGGGATGTCACAGGAAGATGGAGTGATGGGCTGCAAGAAGATGTCTATATGTATGTATCCTTATTTGTCCTGATATGTTAAATTTATAGAACTTTTCCCAGTTGTGCCTCCACTCTGCAGGTCACCCTGATGCTGATGAGAAAAGGCGCAGCCACCTTCTCCATCATTTTCCTTTATTGCAACTTGTGAAAAGTTCTGAACCTGCAGGTATGTGAGGCTCAGTGGAGAGAGCTGAAGACCACTGTCATCTGGGCCCCTATATCCCACCCCCTGCTGACCAATCAGGGATAGAGTGGAGGATTAAGGCTACAATGGAGTATGCAGTAAAGCAACATGTTAGCCAATGTACTACCCAGCTAGAGGTTCTCATATGGCAAATTGCATATTCACTGAAGTTGCATGCCACGAGACCGCCAGGTCAACATATAATTAGGAATCATCTAGTAATGCCTACATGGGGTCAACAGCAAGTGTTGGTTATGTGTAGGTAGTATCTTCTGGGCCACCATGTTCTCCCCTTTTGCCAACACCTAATCTTTTCTCTGAAATGGTGTGATTCCCCGGGTCTACTTCATTTCACCTAACTTCCAATTCACTGACTCCCATTTGACTGAGACCAAATGACTGAAATTTCATTTGACTGACACTTCATGTCACTGACAGTTCATTTGACTGACAAGTATTATTAGCAAGAAAATGGAATATGCCCCCTTCCCCACTGTAGTGTGACCCTGGAGTTAGAATATATAGTTGGGGGTGTGGGGGCACAGCCCCTAGCGGTGGGTGTGGGCAAGCCCCCACTTACTGTTCTTTTACTAAGCAATATTATAACAAAACTTAACAATATCATATGAAATGAAGTGGGGGGCTGCGCCCCCCACACCCCCCCAACTATATATTCTAACTCCAGGGTTGCACTACAGTGGGGAAGGGGGCATATTCCATTTTCTTGCTAATAATACTTGTCAGTCAAATGAACTGTCAGTGAAATGAAGTGTCAGTCAAATGAAATTTCAGTGAAATGGGGTCAGTGAAATGAAAGTCAGTGAATTGGAAGTTAGGTGAAATGAAGTAGACCCGATTCCCCACCCTTCCTAGTGTCTTCTGGACAAACGCTTGTGGTGTAGTCTAATGCACAAAATCACCATCTGTCACTTTGTCAAACCAACCATAAATGTGTAAAACCACTCCTGCTTGCATTGCTTTGATATTATTTTCCCATTTCACATTCTTTTTAAACTCAATTTTTCCTTGCATAACATACGTTTAATCCCTTTTCTATTCATCTAAGTACAAAAAATGACCCTACTTTTCCTCCCCCTACTGTTGTTTATAACCTTCTGTGTGTTTCAGTTTGATTGCTCTCTCTCTCTCCTTTTTACTGTCCTGCAGACCCTTTTTTCTCCACAGTAACAGTGATGGCACTGTCTCTGTGGTTTATGCCAGCTCTTAAGTAATATTCATATACAGTACATTTCTAGAGCACTGCACCTTATAACAAGGCACAAAACATCAGATAACAGCAAAAGCAATCAGCTGGACTATATATAAGGTAATCTTGCATTATAATAGTGTTTTTGTTGGGAAACATGCAGCTCTACCAGTTAAAAGGAGATTCTGGGGGATCTTTTTACTGTGATGTGCTGGGTACATCAGAATCTATGCAGTTAGCCACACTCCCAATGTTTTGTTGCACCTACTCCTCATGTTATAGCTGAGTAAGGCAGAGATCACCAAAGTGCTATATCTTTGACACCCGTTTGTATTGAGCATTTCTAATGCAGAACAATGGAACCTTCACAGGCTAGATTTGCATGGCTGAGGAGTGCAACTCTGTGGATCCCAGCTATTGTGTCACGAAAAATTAAATGATTATACAAGACAAAAAGAAAAATCTAGCAAGTCTAGACTTTCCACTGTTTGATTCCTTAAATCTCTTATTAGAGGCAACATGGGATATATGCAAATGACCCTTTAAGGTTCATAGGTTCATGGCTGTGTACTAGGCCAATGGCCCTGGAGCCTTTACAAGTCTAGCCCATAGAAGTACCCTGGCATCATGCCACCATTAGTTCATCAGTGCCTCTGTCGAGTAGAGCCACTGGAGTGATCCCTGGAGTGAATTTTCTATTTCTCATCCACACATCAAGATTTCTCTTGAAGAGGCCTGTGAGATGGTCTTCTTGACATGTATGGGAAGTCTATTCCATAGCATAGGCAGTCTCTTGGTTATGAACCTGCCCCTCCAGCATGTTCTGTTGGTTGTGGTAATGAAGTTGAGGTCCCTGGAGCGTGTGGTGAGGAGGGATTGGGATTTCTTTAGGTGTAACATTTCTAACAGGGCTGGGTCAGATATGGCTTTGTAAGTCAAGCAGAGATCGCCTCTTAATAGACAATATGAGACAGAGAAAAGCTGGAGTTTTTTTTAGTCTGTCCACATAGGGCATGTGTTTAAGGTCTAGGATCCTCTTCATTAGGGACTTTTCTGACCTTTCCAGCTGTTGCAGGTGTTTAGTGAGATACATGCCAAATGGTGCATTATACTCAATGATTGGTCTAATGAGGGAAGAGTAGAGAGAGATGATGACATCTTTCTTCCTGGATTCAAAACCCTAGGTAATGAGATGTGCCACATAGAAGGACTTTCTGACCACAGTGGCAATGTGGTGGTCGAATGAGAGGTTGCTGTCAAACTGTGCCCCCAGATCTCTTATAACACCATCAGTGTTCAGTGGGCTACCATCAATGTGGTTATTAGTGGGAACTGAGTTTTTTCCAAAGGGAATGATGACACATTTTTTGGTATTAAGCTTAAGGCCATGATTTCCACACCAGTCGTTGGTCTCAGTGAGGCCTTTCTGTAAGATGCCTACATCACTTGGGGAGTTAATAATGGCTCCCAGCTTGCAATCATCAGTGAACTTAGTCAGCCAGAGTCCCTCCGTGTTGGCCTGGACATCTGAGAAGTAGATGCCAAACAGGAAAGGACTCAGGACCGATCCCTGTGGGACTCCACTCATGACTGGTCAGCAGTCTGACTTGGAGTCTGCTACTTTCAGACTGTGAGTTTTATCTGTGAGCCAATTTGCAACCTACCTAGTGATGCAGGGGTTGATGCCTAGTTTGGTGCGTCTATCAATAATTCCTGAGTGGGGAATGGTATCAAAGGCCTTGCCCAACTTGAGGTAGGCTGTATGAACTGCCTTGCCCTCATCCACAGCTCTGGTGACTGACTCAAAGAAGTCAATCAGGTTGAGCAGGCATGATCTCCCCTTCACAAAAACAAATTGCATGGGATCCAGAGTTTGGAGATTCCCTATATCCTTGTTAATCAGGTCTATAATGATGCGCTCCACAGCCTAACACATCAGACATGTCAGGCTAATGGGGCAATAATTCCCAGGGTCTATAGTTGCTCCCCCTTTATGGAGAGGGATGACTGTAACAGTGTGCCATTCTGTTGGGTCCAAAGCCTGAGGTGAGGCTGTGACTGAACAGGGCACACAGGTGTGGTGCCAGTTCACTTTGTAGTTCATGTAGAACACAGCCAGGGATTTTTTGGGTCCCATGGAAGCTGCATTCTTGGCCTTGGACAATGCAGCTTTAACCTGTGCTGCAGTAATGCTGGGTGCCTGGCATTTTTCCAGTATTGTGATTGGTCCTTTAGGGGGGTAGCAAGGGGTAAAGTTGTCACTGAATCTGTCGGCCAGTATGTTGGCAATATCTCTTGGCTCAGTATAGGAAGTACCATTGTGCAGTAACTCAGAGCAAATCTGGAGATTCTTGATATAACTGTAGAAGGATTTCTGGTTGTTTTTAGTGTCTGCCACAATTCTGCCTTCATAGCTAGCTTTAGAGGTTTTGATGAGGGATCTCTACTTTTTGTTAAGGCTAATAAGGGAGTTTTTACAGTGCATGTATGTACGTGTTCATACAGTGCATTGGTGTATGATTCAGCGGACATGCACCTATTTTCCATTTGCATGGGTGCCGTGAAGTTAGCCACCTCTGTTTTTAGGAGCCCAAAGTCAGCTTTGGAGAAGTTTTCCATGGTGGTTACCTTTGCTGGTGCTGTGAGTGAGATGTGGATTTCCATGGTAGGACTGTCTTAGTACTCAAACTGTGAAATGCTGCATGCAAAGCCAGAACTCTAACCACTACACTGTCTCAGGTGTTTCTGCTATATGGCAATTCTGCATGTTCATGACGTTTCTCCATATTAAGTCTCTTTATGGACAAAATCAGGCCAATATAGCCAAACTGCATTAGCTGTGGACATGCGTGTTTCAGCCTTCTTATGGCATCATCAACACAGCATAAATGGAATGTTTGGCTAACTTTTATAAACACATGTTTATCGTACCCAGCTGATATCCATAACCATTGGGGTGAAACATGCATGATTCAGTTGTCCGAGAACAGAAAAAGAAAAGTTATTGGACTTTCCAGAAAAGTTAGGTCATACTATAGTGGAAGATAAAGAAATAAATTAATTGAAAATAGCTCTGTAGTACTATTACAGCTTCTCATATGAGCTCGAGTAGAGATAGATGAATAAAGAGTGATTCAGAGGCACGTAACAGATCATCAGTGGCTCATTAGCATGCCTATGACTAGCAATTGGCTCAGTTAAAAGTTACCACACTGCTATTCTCTCTATTAACCCCCACACACTTATCCTGACACACATACACACTCATAATACACAATCACACACACAGACACAGAGGCAGGTCCAAGCATCCTCTCTTTCACGTACACACACAAACACACACACACACGCACACACACACACACACACACACACACACACACACACACACACACACACACACACACACACACACACATACACACACAGCTTCACAATATCATCTGCTGTATTAACAGCCTTCTTCTGCCATAGATAACAATAGATGTGTCTTGATAATGCACATTTTTATCACTTTATTCCCCAAATCACAGTGAAAGAGACAAGTAAGCAAACATGGCTAATTTGCATTAGAGATGCCCCTGGACTTTAACATTTGCATGCAGCTTTCTCCAACGAGTTCACGTGAGCACTACTTGCTAGAACCTCCTTAACACTACTGCACTACAGCAGCCTTTGAATTTCCACCTTATAATGGACTAATAGAAACAATACTGTACAGTACTTATGTATTTCTGAAACCTGTCCATAATGTGCTTCATAAAGGAGATGGAACACAAACTGGTACAAGCTTACAAGGGAGGTGATGCAGTATTGAGAGAGGAAGAAGACAGACAGAGGAGAGTTCAGGGTAAATGAGGTGCAGAAATGTGGTGCATCATTATAAAGTAAGGAATTTATCCTAATGCTAGGGCAATTCTGACAGTCAAGGATGAAAAATAAATAAAAGCAAACAAATAAAGCTTGCACCACAAGCAGGATGAGGCAAAAGCTTTTATGGGTGGTCAGTGAAACCAGGTAAAGTAGGAATGAGAATGGAGAGTTTTTGGAAAGGCCAGTGGCCAGTGAATTAATTATTGCTGAATCCCTGAGCTAAGGCATATGGATTATCCATACATTGTATAACCTGTTCTATTTGCTATATATTGAGCAATATTATGTATATATATATATATATATATATATATATATATATATATATATATATATATATATATATATGGGTCTACTTCATTCCACCTAACTTCCAATTCACTGACTCCCATTTGACTGAGACCAAATGACTGAAATTTCATTTGACTGACACTTCATTTCACTGACAGTTCATTTGACTGACAAGTATTATTAGCAAGAAAATGGAATATGCCCCCTTCCCCACTGTAGTATGACCCTGGAGTTAGAATATATAGTTGGGGGGGTGTGGGGGGTGAAGCCCCCCACTTACTTTTCTTTTACTAAGCAATATTATATCAAAACTTAACAATATCATATGAAATGAAGTGGGGGGCTGCACCCCACACACCCCCCCGATGTGGGGGGCTTTGCCCCCACACACCCCCAACTATATATTCTAACTCCAGGGTCGCACTACGGTGGGGAAGGGGGCATATTCCATTTTCTTGCTAATAATACTTGTCAGTCAAATGAACTGTCAGTGAAATGAAGTGTCAGTCAAATGAAATTTCAGTGAAATGGGGTCAGTGAAATGAAAGTCAGTGAACTGGAAGTTAGGTGAAATGAAGTAGACCTATATATATATATATATATATATATATATATATATATATATATATATATATGTATATTGCAAATCTGTAATTAAAGAAGCAACATAAACAGTAACATTATCTGATTAACATCTTCTAATCGATGGCTATTAACTATTCTGTAGAATTGTTATTGACTTTTTCTAATTAACACCAAACAAGCACTTATTATGTACACATATATTCTGGTGCAGCGGTTAGCATTGTCGCCTCATGGCGAGAGGTTCTCCCATTCAATCCTCGGCTGGAACACCTTCTTTGTGGAGTCTGCATGTCCCCCCCACAGTCAATTGATGTTAAAGACATGCAGGTGGTTGCGTGTGTGAATGGGCATGCCTTCTTTGAAGGTTGGCCACTGGGCTGGCAACGGCACAGTAAAAATCGACTGTCAATTATTAGCGGACGGGAGTTCCGCTGTGGCGACCCCCCAACCGGGAAAAGCCTAAAGACATATTCCATCTTGTAAACCAGTTTGGTTGCCTTGCATGTCATCTGTTAAATTTATTTTTTTTAACCCAATGCATGAACATGTTTAAAAGATCATTTTTCATCACACTCTGAACCACAGACAAGACAACAACACATTACTGATTGTCAAGAGAATGATCAAAACAGACCATAGGGCAGTGAACATTAAGATAAATTGATAGTAACAAAAGCAGTTTGCAAGAACAATAAATCTGTACACAGACTGATTGCAGTACATTGAAGATTTTCTAGAAAAATAAAATTATATAGCAATAAGTATTTACACGAAATTAACTTTGGTTTGTTAAAGATTATATATAGACTATTTACAACTAGAGTGCAATATAAATTGCTGATTGCATAATAAATAATTACATTTAAGTGGAAATTAAGACACTGCACTTTAGACATACATGTGGAGCCCCTCTGGTACAAACCTGGGATTTCTAATTGATCATGAAGCAAACACACCTGTAGTGATAAAGGCAGTGACACATGAGCCAGCAATAAGATCCAAAATTTTATTCAAAACATTGAGCACTTACTTTCCTGTAATTTCTGGAACTTCATCAGAACTGAAAGTAACCAATTAAAACCACAATTATATACTACATTCAAAATCACATGAACGGTGCTTCCAAAAAAAACAGTTTATTTGTGAGTTGCATAATGTTTTTGACAAAGCTGACTGTGATGTGATGTGATGTGATTAATGATTAAATATAATACCATCAAACTAGACAAACTATCGCAGAAACTCGATGCTTTGAATAGAAGTATTCAGGATGATCTGAATTTTGATTATTACAAGACAATTATTCTAATATTTTTGCCAGTGTAGAAGAACAGCATCATACCATTTTACAGCAAAAAATTGTGAAGTTAAAGAGGGATGCAGATGAGTATGCTTTAGAAAAGGTGTACCCAAAACTACCTGGTCTCCATAGAAGCACAGTAGAATTCGCCACTCAACTCCATTCAGATGATGTCCATCAGCAAGTGACACCATGTACTTCAAATTTGGAACGAAGAGGAGGGTCAGCCCCTTTGGAACCGACCATGAGGAGATACGAATGGATATGAAATCAACTGCAATGGACCAATCCATGGAGACAACTGGAGTCGAAGTCGAACAGCAATTACATAGAGTAGGTGGCCAGACAGAAAGCAAACTCTTATTACATCAGCCGCTACAGGAGATAGTGGTTAGAGACAGTTGTTTATTTGAATCGGAAGATGAAATAGTTAAAATAATTACCAATGATGATGGTGATTTTAAAATATATAATTTTTCATATAAACATTTTGATGTAGACGCTAATATTTAAACGAAGGGCCTATCATTTGTTCCTGTCATATGTAGTAATATTGACATCCTAATAGAATTTAAATTATTTATACATAAAATGAATTTGTCTATTTTGTTTTCTGGTAACAGACGTGGGGGGAATAACAGCAGATTGTACAGACCCAGTGCATTCAATCCACCAATGAACCATTTAATTTCAGTATACGAGAAATTATATGTTTGATATTGTTGTTTAAATCAACCTTGTCAAGTGAAGCATTTTAATTTGTCTCAAAATGATAGAGCTTTGTTTCCAAATACAGCTGATGATAGAAATATTCATTGTTATGAAGCAAGATAAGGGGGAGGGCGGCTTGATGGTCTTTGATAGCATTGGTTATATTTTATTTGTTTATTTATTTTATTTATTCATTTAACATTTGTTTACTGGGAAAGTCCAACTTAACAAAGTCAATTTTCAGCGGAAGCCCAGGGAGAAATGGTCTAGCTGCATGTCTAAAAAAATGCTATGAATGCTATATTAATGGAGGATTCCTATCAGGAAATATCATGCAATTAAATTTTGTGGCATTTTCAAAAATTGATTTACTTTTGGATGGTATATAGTTTCAAGGGCACATATCTAAGTATGAATATGATTTTATGATCAATGACAAGCCTGCAATTGTGAATAGTTTTAGAATTCTAAAAATACATGAGTCTTACCAATCCCCCTTTACAACCTATTGTGGACAGTACCTATTCAAAACCTTTTTTTATAGCTAAGTTGCTGGACAATATCCTGAAGGGTGGTATTAACCATATCCCACAGATATGTAAAGACTCATGGCACTTTTACAATGTTTGAATGACATTCCTTTCAATTGTAATGCCATTTTTGTTACCAGTGATGTGAACAGTTTATTTTCAGTGATTCCACATGATTTGGAATTGATTTGGTTTGAGGAACAGCTTGGTAAATGTTCCAGTTTTTCAGCTGATAAAATCAATGCAATGGTTGCTTTAATGGAAGTGGTGTTGGTGAACAATTTTTTTGTTTATTGATGGACAATATTTCAAGCAAATGACTACTGTGGCCATGGGGCAGCTTGTTCCCCCATGTTTGAAAATGTTGTAATGGCCAAATGGGAATATTGTTATATTTTAGACAGTGAGTTTAAAGACTGCTGGCTATTATACACCAGATTCCTGGATGATATTTTTATTTTGGGGGTAGATAGTGAGACTAAGCTTAATGAATTTCTGGTATATATAAATTCCACTGTTGAATTTCTAAAGTTTTCACATACCTTAAGCAAAAGTAAGATAGTGTTTTTGGATGTGGAAATAACTAAGGATTTAATCCACCATAGATATTGATCCAATATATACAGGAAAGCAGCCTTATCAAATCTGTCGATCCATTATTCAAGCTGGCACCCTAGATATCATAATAAAGCAGTGGTAAATGGGCAACTAGTCAGGTTGGCCCATATGACAACTGAAAAGGGAGTGTTTGACCAGGAATGTGATGTTCTACTTGATATGTTTCTTTGGAGACATTATCCCCATGACTTCTTAGTTGAAATTAGGAATGAAGTCATGGGTAAAATGGAGAGAGGTGTCTATGTACTCATATTGGGTGGCATCTCAATCACAGATAATGGTGATAGTGATAGAGTTTTGAGGAGCATCAATAATAATAATAAGAAGAAATGTATCACCACTTTTCCATTGTATAGCAGAGCAATTGCTGGTTGCTTTAACAAAAATTGAAAGTTAGTTGTGAGTGATGGTGAGCTGGTGAATAAATTAGTAGATTGGCCACAGATAGTGTTTAGGAGGGATAAAACCTTCAAAAACTATGTAGAATCCCATAAGCAAATACAAAGGGGTTCAGTGGCACATCAATTTGGGACATTTAAATGTGGATGTTATTCACAATGTCCCAGTATATTGGTAGGTGATGATTTTTGTATAATTGGAATGGCTTATAAAATACATGGGCATTTTTCATGTTATTCCAGAGTGGTAGTCTATTTAGCACAGTGCCAGTTGTGTGCCACTTTCCACATGGGAAAAACCTCCAGAAAGCTTAATGAACATATATATGAACACTTGTCGGATATCAGAAAAAAGAATACAAATGCCCTATTTAAGTATATAGTTCATTTTAATTATCAATATTTCAAGCTTTTAGTTATTGAGCAGGTGAAACAAGATCCTCAGAGTTGGATCACTAAGGACCATTTGGAGGTTTGTGAATATAAATGGCAGATTTTGTTAAATGCATCTAACGATCCTGGATTAAATGAATCCTGCTCCATTAGTTTTATTTTAAAATTGAAACATTATACTGTTTGTAATTGTTCTTAATTGATGTGTTTCTTTTATTGGTTACTCAGTGTTCATGTGATTTTGAATGTAGTATGTATTTGTGGTTTAAATGCTTGCTTTTACTTCTGATGAAGTTACAGAAATTACAGGAACAAAAATGCTCAACGTTTTGAATAAAATTTTGGATCTTATTGCCGGCTTGTGTGTCAATACCTTTATAACCACTGGTGTGTTTGGTTCTTGGTCGGTATTTTTCACCATTTGGTTCTCAGTTTCTAACAGATCATAACAAACTGTGATTGTTGGACTGTCTCCCCTAAATTCATCATTTTCTTTAGTGGCATTTTTTCATCCTTTCCATTGTTGACTTGTTTTATGAATGTCGTTTCCAAATTCAGTGCCTTCATCTCCCAAACCTTTTAATACCTGCTTCCCCTTCTTTCCTCTTCCATTTGTATATATATATATATATATATATATATATATATATATATATATATATATATATATATATATATATATATATATATATATATATATATATATATATATATATATATATATTTATGATTGACTAGTCCATCTGAGAGGACCCCTCACTCTCTTACTATCTAGTTAATATCTTATCATTTTCTTTCAATACTGAACCATCTATTCTCTTCCAATCATTATAATCTCCCTTCCATTTCCACATATTGCAGCTAAGAAATCCACTAACTAAAGTTTTTAAGCATATTCTTATCTTTAACATCCTCGGCTTCCATATTATAATGCCAGTTTGTTAACGTCTCCATTTCATGCATTGTAGGGATAGATTTACTGATTGAAGTTTACCATCTTTCTAGATTATTATTAAAAGTTGGTTAAATAGTCTGATATATTTTCCATAACGTTGGTCTTTTAGCCTAAAGGAGCTTAAAAATGCAGATGAATATCTAAAATTCTTTTTATTTCCCTAAATACCTGTAATCACATCCCACAGATCCTTCTTAAACTGACTCAGATTTAGATCATCTCAAATTATAAATTCCCAGGTTCCCAAAGCTCCTGGATTACTGCACCTGCAAAAGTAATTATGTAGAACTTGTTAATGGTTTCCAGTTATTCTGGTATAAAATGGCACTTATGGATACATTCTTACTCAGATATCTGAAATATACTTGACCTGGTCACATATATTGGTGCCAAGCAGATTTTCTTCTAGTCTTCTTCTGATATTTGAACCCTTAGCTCCTCACTCTACTTATTTCTGTCTGAGGATACCATATAGCTCTTCACTTTAAAACCAGTATTAAATATCTGGCTTATCACCTCCTTCACTGATTGAGATCCTTTCCTTGTCCTTCAAAGTTGACACCACTGTGTTACCCAGATTATCTACTCTATCATGCTGTGCCATATTGAAATACATCGATACACACTTTCTGCTTTGCGATCATTACGCTTACATCCTGATATCTTCCCAGAGTCCTTTTGAACATAAAGCAAATTTGTCACATCTGCTTTGGGTTCTGCTAAATGCATTAGTAGACTTACAGCAAAAAAGAACAACTTCAATCCTTGTGTAAGCCACGTGTAGTCCATTGCCGTGCATGCTGAAATTTGCACCACTGGTTCAACATATATAACAGTGGGGAAATAGAACATCCCTGTCATGTTTCTCTGTGCAAAAAAAAAATGGTGCAAAAGTTTGCTTTTTTTTTTTGTTTTAGTTTTGACCATCTATATCTCATGCAGAGTTTTTAAGAGCTAAACAAATAATTATTCTGGTGAACCCAGCTTTCTATGTGCCCAATGCAGGAAGTGTCAATCCACTTAGCTTAAAGCCTCCTCAGTACCTAAACATAAATACTATAACACAGATTTTTCCCTCCGTCTGCAGTATTTTGGATCAGTAACAATATCTGGCAGGTATTCTGAACTGCCGGCCTATCATTTATAATCCCAAAGTGATCTATTTGCCAATAACCCTACTAAGCACTTGTAATAAAAATTCAATACTAGGACAGACCAAGAAGATGCTGGATAAGCTGTACACTTCCTCTCTTTTTGCATAATAATGATGATAACAAGAATGACTGCCTATTTCCAACTTTGGGGGGAAAATTTGTTTGTAATTAAGCATCCCATGAAATCTATGGTCCATGACTTATTTTACTCATAGAATTATTCTGACAATCCTTGTCTGCCTCCTGGAACACGGGGTGATGAACCAGGTAATATGATCCAAGTTTGTTATTCCCTCAGTCAGCCCCTTCAGCTTATTTAATATATTTGACTCACTGTGACTCTGCACCATCCCCATTTACATAAAATATTTCCAGAAAACAACACAATATATCCAGTGTCTCCAGGGTACCCACCTCAATGATAAATTTGTCTCCCTTTGTCTTTCCCAGTGTGGCTGCCAGCAATTATTATGAAGACAGATTGCTCTCAAAAAAATTTAATTGCAAGTTTACTTTTCTAAAGACCTCTTTTACATCTAAAATGTCTCTTATCTCACCCTTAGCATCTTTAATCATACGATCAAATCCCTCATAGTATTTTAGTTCCTTCTCTCACAAATTGCTATTCAGTCTGTCTATATTACCAGTCTTTCCTTCTTCAGTTTATATATAATTTGAGTTATCTGATGTATCATTTCTCTTATAATTCCACTACATGTAGCCCAATTTCCACTAAATTTCTAGCATTACTGACATTTCCTCTGAAGAAGGCATCTCTTGTCTATCCATTCTGGGAACTCCAGGGTCCTTGAACACAAATCATTATGCCTGGGTATGCTCATTAAGCCTGTGCATGCTCATTATGCCTGTCCATGCTCATTACACCTCTGCATCCTCATTAAGCCTGCGCATGCTCATTACACCTGTGCATCCTCAGTACGCCTGTGTGTGCTCGTTATGCTTGTGCATGCTCATTACACCCGTGCATCCTCATTATGCCTGTGCATACTCATTACATGTGTGCATGCTCCTTACACCTGTGCATGCTAATTACATGTGTGCATGCTCATTGCATGTGTGCATGCTAATTATGCGTGTGCATGCTCATTACATGTGTGCATGCTCATTACACCTGTGCAACCTCATTACACCTGTGCATCCTCATTATGCCTTTGCATACTCATTACATGTGTGCATGCTCCTTACACCTGTGCATGCTAATTACACATGCGCGTGCTCATTACATGTGTGCATGCTCATTACACCTCATTCCACCTGTGCATGCTCATTACACCTGTGCTTGCTCATTAAACCTGTGCATGCTCATTACATGTGTGCATCCTCATTATGCCTGTACATGCTCATTACACCTGCGCATTCTCATTAAGCCTGCATATGCTCATTACACCTGTGCATCCTCGTTAAGCCTGGGCATGCTCATTAAGCTTGTGCATGCTCATTACACCTGTGCATCCTGATTATGCCTGCACATGATCATTACACCTGTGCATGCTCATTACGGGTGTGCATGCTCATTACACCTGTGCATGCTCATTACGGGTGTGCATGCTCATTACAACTATGCATCCTTGTCATATTATTTCCTTCCCCTTCCAAAAGGCAGTAATATGCAAATGCTGAGAGATAAGTATTGCCTTATCACTTATTGAAAATCTTTTCTGAGATGGTGAAAAATATGCAAATTTGCAGTTAATCACTACAATAATTAATCACATCTTTGAAATCCACCACCATCATACACTATTCTCAAAGTATTTTTTTCTGAAATATTCCCATTAACCTACTGTCTTCTAGAATCTCTAGTCCCATTCAGACCATATTACTATCTCCTAAATGACTGTTATCATCATCAGTAGCTACGGTATTCTTAATTATCACCCTCGGATCTTCTATTTTACTTCTTTGTGGGGAATATACTTATTCAGCTCTTTTACCACCTGTATGCCCTGTTTCAGTTTAAAAATAACTTGTCTTTCAGCAATGGTCATTTAGTTTTCCATTTAATGTACCTGGGTATGTTTCATTATTAATATGACTGAACACTTCCTCCTTAACCCCTGATAATCAGAAAAAAATGCATCAGTGAATCCCGTCTCAGTCAACTTTTTTATTGTCCTATGAGCTGTATATGTCTCCTGTAAACATATAACATGGGTAAAAGCATGAATACCTTTAATTGGACTGCTTAGTCTATTTATATTACAAAACATTATTCTTATTATATTTTTATTACAAAAGTCACTATCATTGCCCCTCTTGGCTGTTTAATACCAATCAGCCTCTAAACCTCTTCAGATGCATTTCCAAACTTGGCAGTGACAGAGTTCACATTCAAATTAGTTCTACCTCCAAAGTTACACTTGTCTTCAGCTAGCATTTTCTAGCATTGAATTGAATTTTAGCATTGAATAAAAAAAACTGAAGACATATTTTAAACACTTTAGAACTATCTACATTTTCATGTAGATTCTATGGCAGTGAACCAATTACCCATAAAAGCTGTACTCTTGAGGCCTGCATCTGCTGTTCAAAACATGACGTCATAGGTGGACTAACAAAACTATTAAAGCCATTTTGCTGTCTTCAATAGCCTTTTATATTTTCCCCACTTTTATGAAACCTCCAACTTCTACTCTATTTGCCATCTAAAAAGTCCATGTGACTCCTTCATTAATCTCTGTGGTTGATCTTCTCTAGTAGTCCCCAGCTCTCCTCTGCCAAGCTTTCATGTCACTTCTTCTCTAGTGCCTTTTGTTGAATCACCATTAGCACCTCTTCTAATAACAAATATTTTGGTACCCATATAAAACATGATCTGAATGAAAGTAAGATGCACCACTTTGAGTTTCAATTTCTGTGTTTTACACATCCCCATTGCAGGACAAATATTTATTTATTTTATTTTTATTTATTTTATTTTACATTTGTTTACCAGGAAGGTCTGACTTGGCCAATGGCCCATTTTCAGCATTGGCCCAGGGAGAAAAGCTCCACTATAAAAAAAAATTATAAGTGAAATTACAACTGAAATATAACAAAAAGATGTTTTTGCAACTGAAACATTTTAATGAAAGAACATTTGCATTATATTCAATTACAAACACATATATAAGGTGATTAAGCAATGCATATTCGAAACATAAATTGCCAAGATGTAACAGGCAGTGTGGCACCAGGGAACTACTGCGAGTCCACCTATCTGGAATTTTGTAAATAATCATGTCATTTGTGGATATTAATATAACTCATATGCTTGTCTTACAAATGTAAGAGAACTATATGTTATGTGTATATTAAACTGCTGGTGCAGAAGTGTGTGTTGAACAGGGTTTGTACAGTACTGAGCTTCCAGGATGTGACCACAGTGTACCCTACTGGAAAAGAACAGAAATGTATATAAACTATATTCCTGTGCAAATGGATGTTTTAATAGTAGAAGCTGGAACATACAGAGTTAACTTGCAAAACTTCAAGAAAATAAGTTGAAAAGTAAAGTGTTTTATGATTGTGTTATTTCCCAGTAAGCAGACACAATGTCTAGAGATAGAGGTTTTCCTGTTGTCTTGAAATAGAAATAATTGCTAAGTTTCACATGTAAAAATGTTTAATTCTTTTATGACTTCCAGCTCTGAGCAAACATCTGAGAGATATGTATTTTTCACATAGAAATGTGAAATGTTGTTAAGTTTCTGTTAGCCTGGGAACTGAAGCCAGTTGACAAAGAGTAATGTCATTTGAGATAACCCAGCAGTAAAACCCAGCAGTAATGTTGATTATTAATTTAAGAACTCTCTCAGAGAAAGTGTGCATTTTGTATCTTGCCTTGGACCTAGCAAGAACATCCATTCATCTGCATTTGCCGTGATCTGTAAGTTATTTATGGCATAGTATCTTTTAGATATAGATAATAATATAGTAAAGATTAGTTTAGATGTTTTCTGCATTTATTTGAGACTGTCCTGCAATGTTGTTTTAAAATATTTCCTGTGATTCTGAACTCTGTAGTTACTGTGTTGTTTGACTATTGTCTTGTTCTTTTATTATTTATCATTAAATATATTTAAACCTTTTAATTGTGGCTGGCTTGTTTATAGATATTTAAGCTCTTACAGTACTTGCATATGTATTTGGTGACACTGTACAGGCCACTTCTAAATAGCCTTTAAAGTCTTGGTCACACTTACCAGTTGGATAATAGTAACATTACACAGTAAGATTGGGCACCCCTTGATAACAGCCTTAAAAGTAGTTGATAAGTAGTGGCTGGTGGTAGCTGGTACTGCCTTATAATCTGGGCAGAAGGGGGCATAGCTAGTCAACCTGTGCCAGCCTTTCCCAGGTGTGTGTTTGTGTATAAATCAAATCTCAAAGTGTGTGTCAGCTACTTGGCAGGGACACGAACCACTGGTTGGACAGAGAGGGTGCTGGAGGTTTTGGCTTGGCCACTCAGCTAAGATCTCAATCCTATAGCTTTGCTGGTGGGGAGTCTTATTGGGGATCTGGAGAAAGAAAGAAACCAGTTACCAGACTGACTGTGGTCTCTGTGTGCTCTTAAAAGAAATTGTACTTTACTGTGTGTGTACGTGTCATCCTCCCAATATGTACGTCTCTCACTTGTGCTAGTGGTGAGGATTGAGACTCCTTGATTACTGAGCAAGTGCAGGGGCATCACAAGCAGGTTGACAGTATAGTAAGGGGACACCCCAGGAAAAGTATTGACAGAGTTAGAAAATTAGGAGTAGACAAGCATGCATCGGATTACTACACTTATAAAGTGTGATAGGACAAGACCTAATCTTGAAGGAGCACATTGACACTGAGTGCAAAAAAGGAAGAAGGGCTGGATATAGTTAGAAAGATGAAGTATAAGAGAGAGAGGCAGAGTATGAAAGTGTTAGAGGTAGAAATATTTTTTAAGCCATGCTTAGTGCATGAGCAAAGCCAGTTACTGATGAGGTATTCCTTTAGCAGCTGTTTAAATTTGGAAGTGTTGGTATTACTAACTATTGTTTAGGGTGTGGAATTCCAGGATTTAGATATTTGGTTTGAGAACATGGAATCCCCCTAGCTATTGTTGGATTTGGTTATTTTTAGTAGGACTTGATTGGTACATCTTAGGGAGCTACTGCTGGAGTGGGGCTGAACAAGGTGTTTGAGAGCAGGGCAGTTGTATGGGTGGTGAAAGATGATACGAGTGAAGATTAATTGGTTAAAGGTAAGAAGATTAGGGACTTCAAGCCATTTTAGTTGGTGCAGTGCTTAATCTATAAGGGAGGTTTGATGCAAATTTAGCTAACAATCCTCTTTTTCCTGATCTGATCCCTACTCACCAAAAAATCCTATTTTTCTTACAGTAGATTTATTGACAATGTTGCCATAAAGCCTATATTTTTTTTCAGTTGCAAATATCGCAAATCACACAAACACTTGATTAGGAATGTGTTCTTGCTGCTGCTCTAATCACTCTGTCTGCACATTTTGTGTTTATATCCTGCTCTGGTATCAAAATCTGATCTGCAAGTACCTGCTTCTTGAAACAGAGACAGTTCCTACCTTTCACCTTCTCTGGGAGTCCAGAGGGCCTTATGTTTTAATGCTGGGCCCTGTCTTCATGATCAGGTAGATTAATTTTAAAACTCTTATATCCTGTCTTGGTCCATGACTACAAATGATGCACTTCTTTATTTTCACTAGGCAATATCGCAAGATCATTGGACCCTCTCTATTTCAGCTCTTGCATCTTCTGTCATGCCAATAAATCTGTCCATTTTAGCCTCTAACATCATTGTTGAATTAGTGACTGAATTTCACTCTCTAGACTAACTCAGAGGGAGACCTCTCCTTCACTTGCATTGGTCAACACCCCTGCCTTGCTACTGCCAGCCATGTCATTCAAATCAGATGTATCCAAGGTCACCTCCACTATCAACCTCTTAGAGCAGAAAATCTTGACATAGCCTAAAATAATGGGGGTGGGTGTCAAAGGCCCCAAAATAAGGACAGAGTTTAAATATAACTTTTATAAACTTAGAAAGTAGTTAGCATAACATGATTTATTTTTAACACATGTTTTTATGAATGATATGAAATCAAAAACTCAAACATATATCATTGGTATGTACATCTCCAAACACCTGCACCAACAGGAAAGGCCACAGAAGTACCTCACAAAAAGAATCCATGGCCTCCAACACCTGATCTATGTGGACATGCTCAAATCGCTATCACTTTACTCGTATTGTACAGATTGCTCAGATGTGATCTGTGTCTCGCCTACAAGGCCCAGCTAGAGATGCTGCATGTCTGTCAGTTTAACTTCCACTTGAAAGGCCTAAATCTAATATACAACATCAACAAAACCTGCTGGAGAGACAGGTTTGTCTCCCAGAGGTTGCCCCATCTCTGGAATAGACTTCCCATACAAGTCAAACAGAGTACATCGCTGACCCTCTTCAAGCACAATATTGATGAGTGGATGGGAAAACACAAGTTTGTCCCAGGGGTTCCACCTTTGTCCCCCACTGACAGGGGCAACAAGTGCTGAATGAGGTTTCTTTTTTGGGCATAAAATCTTGGCTAGGCTTATAAGGGCCCCAGAGCCATTAGCCTATTAACCTCCTAAGATCCTGTGGTTAATTACTGAATTTGTTCCTCATTGATTTTCCAGAAAACCACTAATATGAGGAACAGATCAAAAATATGAGGCAAACGTTTGGACAGTTGAGAGATTTGAGGGTCACCACTCACTTAATTTCCTCCTTCTTCATATATAATCACAGAACTTGGCCCTGTTAGCTATCATACATAGAAGTTCATCTTGCACCTATCTGATGTCTTTTAGTTTACCAGAGGGCAAAAATTATAAATTTATCAAGCCTTAATTATTCCTGGACTTAGTAAGTGATAGCTTCCCATAATAATTAGTTAACCAACCCAGTAAGGGGCACAGCATTCTAGTCCATGTCTATAATGAAATAA
This sequence comes from Protopterus annectens, assembly GCF_019279795.1. NCBI lineage: Eukaryota > Metazoa > Chordata > Ceratodontiformes > Protopteridae > Protopterus > Protopterus annectens. The sequence goes on from NC_056744.1 coordinate 504,615,449, forward strand.
CCCTTTACTAACCCCATCCATGGTAAAATATGAGCACAATCTACTGACTTTCTTCTCTAAAGTCTTAGATACACCCCTGTGGACAACACTACCCCATGAACAAAACTAAATATACGGACTTCAAAAAAATAAATGTACTTAAATTCTGTGATGAAATCTCAAAAAAATTACTTGTAATATTACCAGCTTCCAAAGATCATCAGCTGTGACTTAGATCAGCCAGACCTGACTAGAAATAAATATAGTTGGAAATTAAAAAAAAGCAACCTCCCAGTATAAATAAGCTCTATACCAAAACAGTAAAATATATATATTTCTATAACAAATCTAATTCTGCTCAGATTAAATACTCTATCAAAAGGATTAGTATCAAGAAGAACAAAGCCAGGCATGAAGTGGGCCTAACATCTGAAGCCAAATACAATTATAAATCATTCTTTAATTGTATCTAAAGATTAAAAACAACTCTTAGACCTAAAATACATTTATTTATTTGTTTTGTTTTGCATTTGTTTATTGGAAAAGTTCAACTGGACACAAAGACCACTTTTCAGCAGAGGCCTCGGGAGGCAAGCACCAGAACACAAAATAAATGAATAGACCAAAGACTATCACAGCACATACCATGCAAATGTATACATAAAAAGGATGCATTTACAAATTGGCTAAAAATTGAACAGAAGAAGAAAAACTCATCACTCATCACCTGCATAATTATGGGGCGGTCTAAGAAGAACAAGAGATACCAGTGGGTATAGTGCCCATTACAAAAATCATCAACCATAGTTGAAAAGTATTAAAGATACATACAACTGTATCCACTGCACAGTAAATATTTGACATTTACTTGGGGTGATAAGTCGACAGAAAATAACTAGCTGATCTATTTAGACTAATTGCAATATTGTGCTATTATTATTTTGGAAAGTAACAATAACATATCCAAGACTGTAGTAAGAATTGTTAGATTTTAAATTTAAACATTTGTCAGCTGTCTATGAATCTTATAGGAAGGTGGAAGGAGTTCCACTTTAAATTAAAGGGCATCTCCATCTACATTGCTGTATTTCTATATTATAAGGAGATGATTGTTAGCAGATTATAGTACACTTGTAGAATAGTGTTCAGGATAGGGAATTTGTCAAGATAGTAGACTTTTCTTATTTTCAAAGATTTTTTTCATATTTAACACATTAATAGAACATATTACAATTTAAAATAAGAACAATCGCACACACAAAAAAAAATAAAACTATTTACAACAATGTCTATCCCTGGGACTCATGAAGCTTGCGCCATGTGCAGGAGTAGCGTAGGCATTCTAACGGCAAATATGGCTGCTGAGTGATTCAGGTACGAGCCGATTCCACGTGCACTACCAACGTATGCCAGAGCTGCACAGCTCTTGGTGCATGTATGCTAATCACCCCATGCACAGTAGTACAGCATGCCAATGAAAGTATATAGCGATTTATGAATTGGTGCAGGCGTAGCGTAAGCATACAGAAATGTAAACTAAAAAACATGGTTTACATTTTCCCAAACATAACATCGGAGCCATGAAACCAGAGCAAACTTACATATGATAATGTTAATATATACCAATGGCTGGATATATAGCCAATGGCATAAAAATACATGCACAACACATAATAAATAACATTTACTGCCGTGACCACAATAACGCAAAGTAAACTCGCAGTGCTGCGGTGCGCAAATGGGATCATAATGAAAATATATTTAGATGTTATAAAACTGCAATGTAATACAAGTCATGAATTCCCCATAATAGGCAATGGCAGGCATGCTACACCACAACCATGGCGCAAGGGTTGCTATGGATCTGTGATAGTGTTCGGCACGGTAACTAGGAATTAGTAGTCAATGCCATGCAAATTAGGCAAGTAATACTGAATCGCAAATGACTTGCCAGAGTCAGGCTGTACCACACAGCATATCAGTGTAACACCGAGGAGTGGCCTGGAGGTATACATGACATCAGGAGAGGGGTGTGCCACCATAGCTGTAAACACATTGGAGCATTGCTAATCTGGTTGCCCATTGCTAAGCAAAGCCGCAAGATATGGGTGTGGATGTAGCCATAGCTTTGCTTAGCTGAGAGTATGCAAGGTGACCAAAAGCGCATGTGTATGCAGATGACAACGCGCTCAAAACCCGGTAAATGGCTGCGCACGGCGTGCACCACAGCTGAAACAGGAAGGTTACGGGAAGACAATAAGGAAATGCCGCAGTAGGGTAATTGGAGGACAACTGAGTAATTAACACCTAGTAACTCACAGTGGGCCATTGACGGTAGCTAACAAGGCTGCTAGCAGCAACCTGCAGAACAGGAAAGAGGAGGTGCTGGATTGCAAAGAAAAGAGAACTGTCACAGCAGAACAAAGCAAACCCTGCAGTAGATCGGCTACAATACACATTTCACAACACAATCCTGGGTTGGGAAAGTACAAAACAAGAAAGTATGCTGCTGGATGCATGCCTGACAATGGGAGGGGAATCGTTTTGAAAAATAAAGGCAAGGGCAAGAGATGATCCACGGCAGCCAAGTGTAATTCAACACCAAAGGCCCAACAATAGCATTACCTGTGGTAAAACCCATAAGTAAGATACCCTGCAGCTGGGATTGTACATACGCACCCAATGACATCATCAGCTACCAAAGCACAATAGTATAAAGTGTGAAGGCACTTCACACACACTTGTGTATTCCCAAACACTGCACTATTGGTGTAAACAGATGGGGAACTTTTAAAATGTACATGTTGGGAGCTGCCATAGCTTTGATTCATCAGCATGTGTTGGAGACTGAAGGTGGTATGAAGGATGATGCTGGCAACCACCTCAGGCACCGGAGGAGGAGAAGAGTGTTCAGACCAAGGGTAACCTACCAGGGGCTAGATGATCTGGAGATAGTAGAGCATTACAGGGTGGACAGGGACATCACACAGCAAATCATTGAGCTGTGCTGGCCCTGCCTCAGAGCCAGAAACAACAGAGGAACCCATACCAGTGGACACAATGGTATGTGTGAGCCTGAGAATACTAGCCACAGGTACCTTTCAAAGGCCAACTGGGGATATCATGGGGATCTCACAGGCATCAGCATCCAGAGTACTCCACCAGTTCCTGGATGCCATGTTAACACATGCCAATGAGCATATATACTTCCCCTGAATGCAGGAGGAGATGGCCAGCAATATGTGCCTCTTCCACCGTGTGGCAGACTACCCGGAGGTACTGGATGCAATAGACCGCATGCACATACACATCAAGTCACCACCCAGTGAGCATGGTAGGCGCTACATAAACTGCAAGGGATACCACTCCATCAACTGCCAGGTCATGTGCAATGCCCAGGGCATTATCATGGATGTATGTGCTGGCAGCCCTGGAAGCTACCACGACTCTTACATCTGGCATGCCTCACAGCTGTACCAGGTATTTGTCAGGGGGGACATCACATATAGCCACCTTGTGGGGGATGCTGGCTATGCAGTGGAGCCGTGGATGATGACTCCCATCAGAAATGCACACACACACCCATGAAAGAATGCCATAATGAGGCACACGCACAAACCAGAATCATCATAGAGTGTGTGTTTGGGATGCTGAAATCATGGTTCCGTTGCTTGGACATATCTGTTGGTTCCTTGCAGTACTCTCCAGGCATGTGTGCCCACATCTTCATAGTATTTGCCATGCTACATAATATGATCCTGTGGAAACTGCTGCAGCAGGGACATAATGGTGAAGGCCCTCACAGCCTACCACAATTGCCAAAGGCACCACAGGCACAGAGGCATTCAGACCACGAACACCCTGTGCCAGCCCCAGTAGGCAGATGGAGGTGGGCCCAGTATTCCAATGCCTTGGCAAAGAGGGAACGTATAGCACATACACTGACAGTGTAGGCCCCTACAGACTGACACACTTCTCCACCTGCACACACAGTAAACATGGATGGCACACACACACACACGACCACCTGTAAATTGTCATGTATAGGTGGTCTACTGTGTGCATCCTACATAGGCAGCCCTCAACTATTGCACACACAACTGCTATTGGCACAAGGTAAGTCAATACCTGTCACCACTCCATTGATTAACTAACTGTCCCTCTGTGGAGCAGAGCCAATTGCAGGATCCCTGGGTTGTAACCACTGTTCCACACCCACTCTGCAAGAATTCCCTGGTGCGTTAATGAGGGGCTCCATATAATGTAATCATGGATGTAGTTCCAAAGCATGGGGAGTACTCATGACAGGTATCTGTCAACCCAGCATTCTCCAGTTATGGTTGTGGCAAGGTGTAGCTCATTACAGCGTGTGACTCACTGTGACATGGATTCCCATAGCTGGAGCATATCTGTTAAGCCTCACTTGGACATACCATTAACAGGTATCATTCATATGTACACAAACTAAGTTACACATTTGTTTGCAGTATTGAGGAACAGCCATAGTACACTCTACATACTAAACACCATAACACTTGTACATATCCCAGATGCCTCAGTGGTAAAGCCACTGACTGTGTCGTTCATGGTCCCAGTTCCAAGATCTGCAAGGGCTGTTATGTAATTCTGATGTCCCGGATAATGGATGTTGGGTGCAGGTCATTAAAGCATGTTTAAGCACATGTTAGTGGTTTTTTGCGCCGGTAAGTGCTGGTAAGTGGCATTTAAACATGACTACACGGATATGCACAAAACAGGTCTATCCTTTGCTGAATATCGCGCAGATCATGGGCAAAGCTGCCCAGAACCACTGAAATGTGCATTATTTACCCTTGTACTAATAGTGCCTGCTCTGAGAGGTAAAACGACCACTGTCAGGAGTAGAACACGCAACCATGTACACAATCTTCACAATAACCTACCACTAAGCTACCTGAGATGTACCAATGGCAGGTGTGTATCGTGACAAGTTAAAACACAGAAGGGCGGACTTCAGGAAATAGTATACACTGCCATGTACCCAAGGAAAGGTGTATTCTCTCTCTGTCTATCTCTCTCTCTCTCTCTCTCTCTCTCTATATATATATATATATATATATGGATCTACTACTTTTCACCGAAAGCACATTTCAATGTGCACTTTCCACTGAAAGCACAATTCACAGAAAACACATTTCACCGAAACACATTTCAGCGAAAGTGATACATGGCCTTTTCCCCACTGTAGTGCGACCCTGGAGTTAGTATATATAGTAATGGGGGGTGTGGGGGGCCCCACCCCCCATATTTGGGGTGTGTGGGGTGCGTAGCCCCCCCCATATTTTGAATATTTTCAGTTATATACTTGGATATATGTAATTGCAATATATTACTGTTCTCTGTCAATAATATATACATAAAATATGTGGGGTGCTACGCCACCCACACCCCCTCAATGTGGAGGGGCGGTGCCCTCCACACACACCCTTACTATATATACTAAGTCCAGGGTCACACTACAGTGGGGAAAAGGCCATATATCACTTTCGGTGAAATGTGTTTCGGTGAAATGTGTTTTCGGTGAATTGTGCTTTCAGTGAAAATTGCACACTAATTTGGTTTTCAGTGAAATGTGCTTTTGGTGAAAAGTAGTAGATCCATATATATATATATATATATATATATATATATATATATATATATATATATATATATATATATATATATATATTTAAAATATAAAGAGATAAAGGGTGATAGAGAGATATATGTTGATATATATGGATATACATATATATGCAAATATATAGATAGGTTAACAACATCTACACAACCATGGAGGTACATATAAATAGGATACTATCAAATACTGAATGCTTTATATACCAACTCGCGTAATCACGAGGCTTAAAGACCGAAAGACCACAGTACCAAAACACCAGAACTGCGAGTACTATTATCACGATGTTAAGGGACATTTAGGTAGTGCTTCTAGTGCTGTGGTTCAGGTAGGTACTGTGTGTAAGTGTGTTTCTGATTGCTGTAGTGTGTGTAAGTGTGTGTTCTGAGTGTGGTGTGTGTTTCCGGGGGACTGTAATGTGTGTGTGTGGGTTTGCTTCGTGTGTCTGTTTGTGCTATCTCAGAGGTAGATTATTAAAGTAGATGTGGTGTAGGGTGTGCAGCCACCCACCTGGGGGGTGAATGGGGGCATGGCCACCTGCCCATACGTAGTGTAGGATGGTTTGTTTGGATGTGATGGGTAGCAGTGTGTCTGTGTGTGCGTGTGTGTGTTCTGTGTTTGTGTTAGTTCCAGGAGTTTGACTGTCGTGAGTTTGAGTGTTCGGTATTGTGGGGTTTGGGAGTCTGGGAACGGTAATGTGGTTGTTGGAAGTGTGTGCGTTCCTGAATCCATGGGTATGCCGTATATAGTGGATGAAGTCTTCAATTATGTGTATAACATGGACCATAGCAATCACACATTCCGCCACGACCAAACGTTATGAACAAAGGATATGGAGAGTATATGTCTATACACTATTACAAATATGTGCTACGGACATGAGCCAAAGATAGGGTTAACACCTGTCCCACCTTGTGAGGGGCAGTCCCTCTATGTGCAGTAGTGTCCTGACCAAAATGAGTACAAATACTAATGTCCTACAATATCGAGACATTTGGCATGTTCCATATTTAATGTAATTGTTGCATAAAATAGTCATCTGTATCTAAAATACCTACATGTAACAAGAAACAGGATAAGCAAATAAACCGCTACAAGAATAAGCTTTTATATAGGCATATATGTAAAGTTCTATACTTTGTACTGACCGTGGGTATGTGTCAGCCTCTAAAATCTGATGTGTGTCCTGCAAATGTCCCACTATGGCCATTTGAAAAGGTGGCAACCCTAGTCAAAGAGGTTCAGTCACCAACACAACTTCAATGAGTGCAAATGTCTATGACAGAAATACATGAGACAGGTTTCATGTAGCAACATTTCATTACATACCGATGTATTTCCGAAGGGATTGAAGGACCAACATCACCTGCATGCTATACAGGAACCAATTAACAATGGCTTAATGAATCAGCCTGCAATTACCATAGTATTAGTCCACTAAAGGATAGGTTTTCAAATAGGGAAGGAGCCCTCACACACATATTGAATATGTATAAATGCAGTTCCTACACACCTGCATCTGCAATGTACACCCACCTACATCTCCCCCACACCCGAAACAATTGCAATACATACTGTAATAACATCACAAACATCCACTCACTCTATGACATCCACAGAAGCCTTAACATACATTGTCAGAGACACACTATAATGGCCCTATGTGAAATCGTTGCTGTTGTACAATGGAACAGATGCCGATGTTACAGGGTTTGGTTGCAATAATCCCGTATCAGACGGCTGTGCGTACACCAGGAAGTGTTTCCAATTACTGATTAACAGCACAGTATGATACACATGTACACCAATATCAAAGATGTCAGGTGAGCACAGTTCAAAACACATAACGTTCTATGCATAGCCACACAGCCTTGAGCTGCCCAAACATCCTTGCCAGACCTAAACATTTGCAGATGTATCAGGTACAAACCCTGCAGAAGTAGCAATGTTCATAAATATAACAATTAGACTCACATGTAGAACTACATCCTCTAGCCGTTACACACAATCCACGGGGGCCATCAAGTTAATATATCTCTGTGTGTCTCCATATAGCTGTTGCAATTCATCACAAACAACACATCCAGGCCGTCTTCCTCGAAGATAAGGCAAAGGGACAATGCCCAAGTGGAGTATTCAATTATACACCACTGTTGCCATGTCATTGGCTAATGGAGTAGCTGCACAGCTGATGTGCATGCAATCATCTACTCCGGAACACCAATTGGTGGCAGGATACCACATGTTACTGATATCTAAGTACAAAAGAATGACTTGTCATACATTCAAACCATCTGTATATACCAGCAAAATGTTATAACGAGGATTGCAACACAAAACAATTAGGATTTATATTACCATCAATGACAACTTGGGTTACTAATAAGGTATGTAAAACACTCAGTATGTCATTGTATGTAGTACCTGTTCTGTAATAATTAAAGTGTACGAAATGCATATAGAGGGAAAAGGTATTATGTAGTGATGTATTCTTGAGCATAGTAATGCTCATAGAAATTGTGTGTACTGCTGTAGGCCACAAGGCAAACACCTCATACACCACAAGGGATGCTATATAAGGACTTTGAACACAACATTTCCACTCTAGCTGCTGTCAGTGGCAGGGTTGGTCAAACAAGTATGTGCCATAACAGGGGATAGTATATGTTGATATATTGTAACAGTAGGGATATGTATGGGCGTATAACTGAGAATAACATGTCTAATGTGATCCTGCTGTGCAATTATGATTTGCATTGTGGGATATTGTGGCAAAAATGTGTAATGTACAGTATTGTAGGTAGATATGTCTAACATTTTACATAGCACTACTGTTATGTTATGCAAACATCAGGTATGTCTATTGGCATGTACAATACACAATAACAGGATACACATGACTTGTAGCCACCAGACAGTGTATCAGCATGATAGCTAATTGAAATGGAAGAGCTAGTCAATTATCCATGCACAAAGGACATGTAATAGCTTCATAGATTCATAGTTAGATACTATGCTGTCTGGCAAAAGAAATTCATAAGCCTAGCTTCAGTGATTTGACTTGCGGCACCTCCCTAGGTTAGTTTCCTGTGCCTGTGAACAGCAGAGCCATTAGTTTCCTCCGCCTCTGTACAACAGAGCCACTGCAGTGATCCCTGGTGTACATGTCTGTCTCCCATCCACCCATTGAGGTATCTCTTGAAGAGTGCTAGTAAGGGTCCCTGTCTGATGTACATAGGTATCATGTTCCAAAGCATGGGGAGTGTCCGGGTCAGGAATGTATCCCTCCAGCATGTCCTAGTCATCGTTGTGTTTAGGTGCATATCCCAGAGCATGTGGCTCTCAGGGGCTTTTGCTTATGTGGAGCATATCCATCAATACTGTTTTGGACATGGGCCTTGTATTTTCAGCAGAGATCATCTCTGAGTATGCGGTATGCAAACGAGTACAGTTGGAGTTTCTGTAGCTGGGCTGCATACGTCATCCTTCGGAGGTCAGTATTCCTCTTGGTGTGGTATTTCAAGCCGTTGCTGTTGTCTCATAAGGTACATCCCAAATGGGGTGTTGTACCCTTTATTGTGTTTCATAAGTCATGAGTAGAGAGGCACAATGGCTGCCTTTGTTCTGGCTACAAACCCATTAGAGATTAGGGGGGCCAAGTAGAAGGATATCCACACCACCTTGCCAATATGGTTATCAAAGGAGTGAATGATATCTTCTTGGGTTCTAAGATACCTTATTACATCTTATATATGTAGGGGACTACCACCTACGTGATAGTCGACGGGTGATTGGTGTAATCCAAAGGGGATGTCTATGCACCTTGGGGCATGCAGCTTGAGGCCATGTTATTGACACCAGGTATCCATCCCAGTGACACCCTTATGGAGGGTGTCTGTATCAGCTGGGGAATCAATCATGGCCCCTAGTTTGCAGTCATCTGAAAACCTTTTCAGGGTAAGTCCTCCTGTGCTAGCCTGCACCTCAGAGAAGCATATACCGAACATGAGGGGCCCTATGACCGAGCCCTGGGGGATGCCAATTGTAACTGATTTACAGTAGGACCTAGGGTATGCTACCCTCACTGTGTGGGTTCTGCCCGTGAGCCACTTTGCATAACATCTCGTGACGTAGGGGTTAATGTGCAGGTGGATGTGTATGTTTATAATACCAGAATAGGGAATGGTGTTGAAAGCCTTTGAGAGGTCAAGGTAGGCTGTGTGGACCTCCTTATCCTCATCTACTGCCTTGATAACTGTCTGAAAGGACTCCACCAGGTTTAGGAGGCATAGTCTGGCCCTAACAAATCCAAACTGGGTGGGATCAAAGGTTAGGAGGCCACCAATGTCTCTGTGAATGAGATCCATGATGATGTGCTCCATAGCCTTGCACAACAGTCTAGTCAGGTGTATAGGGCAATAGTTCCCCTGGTCCAATGTGGCGCCACCTTTGTGGAGTGTGATACCTGTTGCTGTGCACCATTCAGGGGCCACAATGCCTTATGCAAGGCTATTATTGAATATGGTGCCTAAGTGGGGAGCCAGTTCATTCTGAAGTTTGTGGAAATCGCAGTCTGGGATGTTGTACGGACACATGGATGCTGTGTTCCCGGCTTTAGAGAGTGCAGCTTTGAACTGTGTAGTTGTGATCACAGGGACTCTGCATCATTCCTGTATAGATATGGGCCCTTTAGGGTGTGAGAGGGGTGTAAAGTTAGCACTGAACATATCTGCCAGGATGTTGCCAATATCAGTCGTTCTGTAATGTTCGTGCCTTACTGCTGTATGTCAGAGCAGGTGTGGGTATCACCATCGAGAGTAGTGACATACCTCTAGAACACTTTGTGGTAGTCCTTGGAATTAGTCATGGTTATGTTTACATAGCTAGCTTTGGAGGATGTGATAAGGGATCTCAGATTCTTACTGAGGCTGACCAGGGAGCTCCTCCACTCATGGGATTGTACTCTACTTTGCAACAGTCTCCTCCTTCTGTTGTACATTATGTCCATGGCAGTGGACCACCAGAGTGGCCTCCATTTTCTGGTGGGTACCATCATGGTTCTGTTTGGGATAGCATGATCCATGCAGTTGTGTAAGTGCTAATTAAGTGCAGTTGTGTATGATTCAGCGGTTACAACTGTATTGTCCATCTGCACGGGTGTCATGACATTTACTACTGCTGTCATAAGAAGCCTGAAGTTGGCTTGGTAGAAATATTGTACTGTGTTTTCCATAAAGGGTGTGGTGCCGGGATGTGGATAATAAGGGTGATTAGCGTACGTTTAGATCTGACCAACAAGGAGATAACCCCAGGTGTGGAACACCAGTCACACATGTCGGTAATGACCAGGTCTAGGATATTGTTGCCCCTGGTGGTGGTGTGGATAGGTTGATCCAGGCAATTGGAGGTTATGAATCCCAGAAAGTGTTGGCCTAATGTGTCGGTACATGATTAGGTATCCCAGTTAATGGTGGGGTAGTGTCAGTCGCACATCAGTAGTGTGTCTGTTTGAACCCTAATTTCCAGTACACCAAGAAGAGAGGACCGTTAACCATGGGGTATGGTGGGGGATCTGTAGCAATCTACAATTTGTATAGCAGTTATGGCCAGAGTTAGTTTCACTTGGATAACCTCTGATGCATTGTGCTAAGCAACTAGCCTGGAGGTGTGGATATCCTTAGGAAATATGGACACACCTCCACCATGGGTGTTCCAGTCCTGGCTACATGACTGAAAGGTGTGGTATGAGTAATAGCCTGGTAGTGCAGGGATGCTCTCAGGACCCTAGAAGCAGGTCCCAGCCACTGCACAGATATCAAAGTGGTCCATTACAAGGAGTGCCTCGGGTGAGTGCATTTGAGATGAAGAAGTCAAGCGTTGAGTAGCATTACCCTCAGGATTTGCTTGCCTGTTCCTGTTATGGTGGTGAATACATTATTTGAACCATGCCTAAAACAGGCACTATAGGAGCAGCAAGCCTTAGCCATTATCCGGAATCCCAGGGCCACCAGGTGCAGGCCATCTGTGCCAAAGCATTGTGTTCTGTCAACCATGTCATTCAAAGAAGACAGATACTGGCTACTCTTGGAATGACAGTAGAAGTATAGCCAGTTGTTGAAGTAAATAATTTTGTCCTTGTACTGCGTTATCAGTCTGGACAATGGCAGAATGCTACTCAGGGCTAGGGCGATACCTGCCTGGTCTACAAGATCGGTGAGCTATTCCATGTCCCTTTACATGTAGTCCAGGAAAGTACATCTCAGGGTATTCACACTAACATGGACAATGACACAGTCATATTGTACCTGTTGAGGAGTGACCTGAGTGCATAGGTTATGTTGCAGATCCTGTTACCCGACAGGCAGCTGACAGTAACTATCTCCTTGGGTACAACCAAACAAAACGAAGCCTGGTGAGTGGGACATCAGTGTGACCGCCTATAGAGTCACCTATGACTAGTGTGCTGGGTATGTTATTTCACCCTATTGGCTGTGGTTGATGGACACACTAAGTCTGTGGGCAATAAGTCATTGGTGTTGTGTTGGGGGATGGGGGCTGCCTGCATTTCTGCTTTGGAGTGCTCTGTTGCCTAGACAGAGTAGTATTGAGAGGCTCCGCAAATGTTGTTGTCTTACTATGTGTGGCTTGTGGTGGTGGAGATTTAGTGAGACTATGTGATGAGTGTGGTGTGGTGCAAATGTTTAACTTCCCCACATGATTGTCAGGTTGGAGAGAGCTTTACCTCCAGCATGGCTAGATATGTGCATCTCCCACAGGTTGTAGTGTTGGATGTTAGGAGGGGAGTATTGACTGTGTACACGAGACAATTTCTGTATTGCCTCATGATGTCCATATTCATCATATAGACAGGCAAGAACACTGGGAATTGACAGTTGGACATGCCTGAATATATAACTTTTTCCAACTAGATAAGTGAGGAAAGTGTGTAAAAGAGCTGTTTTACTCTAAGCAAGTGGGAAATGTAAGTACAAACAGTATTTACCTGTAGATAATGAGGAGGACTGAGTGCTATAGGAATTAGTAGCTCATGTAGTGCTTACATGTTTTGAACAAATGCTGAGCATGAATAAGCAATACAGATAGGGTGTTGGATAACATAAACACACTGTCCCCCCAACAGGTACACAATCATATATCCATGTACACTACAGAGCCCCTGTAACCATAACTATGATGGTACAAGGTGCACTCAGGCTGCATGGGACCTGTCCACATCCCTGGTTGTATCATATACATATGGCAAAACAGTTTGCTCTACACATACACATCATGTAAAACATAGCTTCATGTCAGTCAGTGAAAACACTGAATGGTGCACACCAACAGTTATCACAACCCACAAAGTGGAGACACCACTCATAATGGGAGGCACTGCACTACTACCCTGCTGAGTCTGGTCTGAAAGGCCATGAACCTTAATCAATGTATATGTTGTTAGCAGTACAGATGTAGATGACAGTACGGATGATTTCACACTGCATATCATACCTGTAACAGGTCATAGGACATCATCACCCATACTGTGCTCCACCTACACTCAGTATACTAGATGTACATCCATATGTCACAGGAGTGCTCTGCCAGTGGACTGTTGACAGAACCAACACTACAGAAGGTGTCTGATTAATATGTGCATATCACACCAGTGCCAGCTACAGTAAAACAGTGTTAATTTGTTGTACTCCCTCTCACTGTAGCCCATACCACACAGACAAATGGGAGGCATCTGCCTATGTAAGTATGTGAATGACTATGACCTAGGAGCAATAGCTGACTCAGTGTTGTGGACAACATACAGAAGGGGCTTTGCAGGTGAGGTGTTTGACATATGTACACAATCTGACAGCTGCATATTGCATTGTCACCGCTAGGTTAATAACCCTGTACCCATGAACTACCACCTAAGCAGTGGTCAACATAATGGATACTGTGTTTAAGGGATGCTGCTGTGAAGTTTACCTCCCTGAGCTAGTGACGTCACCAAGCCTATTAGGTAGTCATAAGTGGCAACCCTAGTCATGCAGTGTGCCCTCCATGAATATAGAGATCATTGTTCAGCCATACTCATCACTCAAGTGACCTATATCGGATCACATATCACCTTTAAGGGGTATTGGCCATGTTTAGATGGCCGGCACCAGCCTTCACAATCCTCATATCCACTATGTAGCATGATGCCTACCCTGCATAAAGCCATGTCTAATGCTGTGATGATGGACATGCTATACGTACATGTCCTGATCTCAAATACATACGTCATGGACATCCACCTTCCTAGTACAAGGATCGCCACATGCTGGACAGATCTTTGTGCCATACACGTTACATACTCCTGTTGTACTATACAACCCTGTCCAGCAAAGCTGCACATTTCACCTCTGTCAGACATGGTGTGATGACCGCATGGTAGATGTATCGTTAACCGTGTGGATCAGTTATGTGGCACTGCTTCACCTGGAGCCGGAAACACAGCTGTCGGCTACAGCTAGGTAACCTTACATCCTAGGCTCATACATAGCCCAGGGCATACAAACTACTAGATGACCTTGGCCATACATGCCATAGTTGATAACCATCCCTGCAAATACCATCAGGCTAGCCAGTGTCCCATGTGTATCACATGAGCAACACAGGCGATACATAGCAGGATGTTGAACTGCTGTACAGTGCCGTGTAGATGTATATGGTAAAACACATGCATGTAAAGCCTTCCATGTACATGTCTCCAGTGTCACAGGTCATGTCCATTAAGGCAGTGTATGTGTTTATATGTGACATATACACAGCATCAAGGTCGACAGCATTAATGTGGAAACATCCAGGCATGTGCCGATAAGTAAGAATGCCAGTACAGGCAAATAGACTTGCCCACATCAAGACAGCATCCACATGGAGTATGAGCAATGTAATCAGGTGACACACATATATGGTGATAATATCCAATCCCCATTGAATGTCACATGTGTGTGACACAAACATGTCAGTGGTGTCAGTGTCATGAAGATTTGCAAAGACAGCTATTTATATGTAATAAATGTGATACACATGTATGTGCAGCTGTATCTCTATGCATCTCTGAGATACTGTGACCTGTCTTCAACATTATGTCTTCCAGGTATGCCACGAGCAAGGCTACCAGCCTATACATGCTTGGAGGATGAGGCCCTTATACCTTACCTCCAAGACAAATATGATGTCCTGTTTAGCCATGTGCCACAGGATGCACAGCAGTGGGATGACCTGTGGCAGGAGCTTCGTAGGATGGTTAATGATGTGGGTGGCCATAACTGCACATACCAGTAGGTGTGCAGACGCTGCAAGGACCTAATCAGACAGGTGAAACAACGTGCTAATGCAATCGCCAGGGAACAAGGTGCAACAGGTGGTGGGCCACCAACCCAGCCCCCACTCACATGTACCGAGGGGCTAATGGCCAACCTGGGGACACCAACAGAACAGCATCCACAAGCCTTAGCTGACATCATTGAGGTGGGTGTCTCTCAACCACCGAGCCTGGAGTTGCCTGTTAAGTCACTACTGCACATATAACTATTATATCCCATATAGTTGCATGTGTCACTGTACAATATGTAATGTAACATCATATGCAAGGCATGTATACACACATGCCGCATACTATAGTATGCTACTCTGTGTATTCACACACTTGCATATGCCATAGTATATCCTATTGTATTGGTGAATGTGTTAACATGCACATTGCACCCTGTAGCTGTCATACAGGCATGGTTAATGATCATACTGCTGTGTCACCCCTATATAGGTACCGCTGGCGTTCCGCTAAGACAGCAGGCCATTGCAGGTGAGACAGTTATAAGTATCAGGCATGTTAATTCACAGATCTATTCGCCATGTAGCCATTTAACACATGTACACATAATGTATGGTCCGGTCACAATATACAGGTCACATCTGCAATCCATCACAATGGCTACCCATGTGCAATACTTACAAACTATGTGAAACACCAACATGAAACCTCAGAAACTGTCATTGCTAGATGTGTGGACAGCTGTGCATACAACAGTGGAGGTGTTGTTCAATGTTGGAACATGTACTACACATCAGAACTACACATGTGGGGTACACAAATAGTACTACACAGTGAGCTGGAGTATGGGCAGCCCACAGGATTCACCATTGTGGATTATGCCCCTGCTATGAGTGCACAAATTGTGATGTGCCATCTGACATGTCCATGGCATGTAGTGGGCCGGCTGCAACATTGTCTCACTATCCCATAAAACATACCCCACATACCAAACATACAACCCTTTGTCTGCATAACCCTGTGGACAGTGAAGTATATGACATCTATGGGTGTATGTCATATGGGACAAAACAGACATGTGAGATAGATGGCCATCACAACCATTTGGCCAACACATGTTCAAACATGGCCATGGAGGATGGCCAGAGACATGTAGGAACACACAGTAGATGCAATGTGTTTCTGTGTACACCCTGTTGTACATTGGCTACACATGGTCCAACTATAGCCTTTGTTGAATGGTTATATTGCAGACGTGGAACACTGGACATCCTACAGGCCTGTGCACAGCTTGTGGAGGCGTAACATCATTTGACCACATAGGATGTGTTGAACATCATGACTGTGTTACAGCATGACAGTAGTCACCTGCACAGCATCCACATACATACACAGACAACCACATCAGGCCACAGATACAGTACATTTCCCTTGCTGCTGTTGGACATCACTGTCAGCCATGCACCTCGTGTGTGTGGTATACAAATGTCATGTGGGACATGGTGTATTGACAAGTCTGCCATATGTGGACATGGCTTCCAGGCAACTAAACTATGTTTGCAGATGTGCAGGGGTGTCATCCATATGGCCTTTGGTGACCTGTGTCACACATTCCACATCATGGTTTAGTGTGTATACACCTCAGCGACGTGAGTCACAATCCAAGTATATATGTATTGTGTATGCACACAGTCATGGCTATGTACTGTGTCTGTAATTCACACTGTATAGCAATAGAGACATCTCATGATTCCGTGCAATGGCACTGTGTCTGTACTTCACACTGTATAGCAATATAGACGCCTCATAATACCCTTAAATAGTCATGCACATCTGCTAAATGTGCATTTTATCTGTAGGGCGGACAGACAACACTGCAATGTGACACCATTACCCCACTGTATATGTGACAGGACACCATTGTGTTAAACATGTATGCATGTCAATGCACACATCAGCAGATTACATGTCATACTACATGTTAATGTCAAGGTCATATGCCACACATCAGCCATGTGTACTGTTACCCTGTGCTGGTCAACATGGTGTAACACAGGGATGCATGCTTACTACCATGATTGTGTGAAATGCATGGCCTCTGCTATGACACATGCATGCTGTTGTCTGCAACCCAGGGATGTATGATAACTGCCACTATTATTGTCTGAGCTGCATGCCGTCTGCTTATCACATGCATCTTGCATGCCTTCTGTCAAATCACATGCATAGTGTGTGTCTGTGTGTGTCTATGTATATCTATGTGTGTCTGTATTGTAATGTAGAGTCTTTGTCTGCCCTAACAGGTGATGTAGGTGCGTTACCCTCCTGCGGTCCATCTGATGTTAGTGTCCCCACAGACTCTAGCAGTGATAATGAACATA
The DNA here is from genome assembly GCF_019279795.1 of Protopterus annectens. NCBI lineage: Eukaryota > Metazoa > Chordata > Ceratodontiformes > Protopteridae > Protopterus > Protopterus annectens. Next base: position 504,632,781 of record NC_056744.1, read on the forward strand.
TGCTTGAGGCACAGGCAGGGCTGTCAGAGGCTGAATCTGTGCTATTGGTTGCCATTCCACCTATATCCCCCTCATCCCCACACACAGATCTCATGCCAACACATACCCCATCACCAGTGGCCATAGAGGAAGGACAGTTGATGTGTGGTAGCTTAGAACAGGAAAGTGTGGTGGCTATGGAAGGTGTGTATTCACACCATGGTGTCAGGCAAATGACTGGAGATGGGCCACACAGGCATGTGGCCAGTGCTGCTCATAGGAGGACCTCTGGCCGACATGCCCCTGCAGGACAGAATGCAGCAACTGGTGCCACTGGACTCATGTTTCAGGCTGTAATGGTGGCACAGGCATGTGCTGAATGGCAGAACAGAGAAGGGCAGAGGCTTCAGAGGTCTGCTATCCATTCTTTAAACAACAATATCCAGGCAATGGCAAATGCTCAACAGCAGATTGCTGAGGTTTTGGGCAGACGATTGGGTGACATGGTTGGAATCCTTGACCACGGCATGACATTCCATGAGCGTGAGCTGTCTGTGCTGGAACATCTGGTAGGAGTGAGGCGTAGGGCTTGTGGACATAGGCCAGCTATGTCACCTGGTGTAGGTCTACATGAATGAGCTACCTCACATGCCTGCTTCCATAGTGGCAGTAGCAGCAGCAGTGCAGCTGGTGCTGCGCTGTCCACACCAGGACACAGCAGGCCACATGCACGTGGCCCTGGACGGTCCCAATAGGGACACAGTTCCAGTGGACATGTGTCATTGGACAGTACCCAATCTACACCTCTGCCTGGAAGTGCCCATGCAACCCCTGGCAGGCACAGGTCACATGGCCATGGCCAGACACCATGAGCTGTAAAACCTGGTCTGTACAGTCTGGAGCTGTCAATAATACCACTGTGTAGGCCAGACACATGGCAGAACTGTGTGCACACATACATGCACACACCAGAAACATCTGTAGGGCACCGCAACACACACACATGCATAACAATCACACATGGCCAATTAGATCACAGGCCCTAACCCACACACATGATGTCATCCACTGGTGCAGCCTAGGCCCCTGGCAAACATTATCACCCTGTGCATAGGATGATGCCTGTGCCGCATCGCTGTCATCCACACCATCAGTGCAGGGACATGCTCATATGGTCTGATGCACAGGGTGAACAGAATAGGGAGATAAGTGTAGATTACAATTGTTGTGTACTGTTGACATGCAGCAGACATACCATGTAGTACAGGTTTAGAATGCATTGTTTTCTGTTCACAGTATGTGTCTTGGTAACAACAGTAACAGCGTGTTGGTCATGATGTCCTGCTTCAGTCCTTCAGGTCTAAGTGAACAGACAGAGAAGACTGTATAGACCCAGGGTAACCTACCAGGGGCTACATGAACTGGAGATAATGGAGTGCTATGGGGTGGACAGAGACCTCCTATAGCAGATTGTTGAGCTGTGCCGGCCACACCTGACACATCGAACAGGCAGAGAGGAACCCATCCCAGTGTATACCAAGGTATGTGCAGGCCTAGGTATACTAGTCACAGGTACCTCCCAAAGCACAACTGGGGATATCATGGGGATCTCACAGGCATCTGCATCCAGAGTATTCCACCATTTCCTTAATGCCACGTCACCACATGCCAGTGAGCACGTACATTTCCTCAACACACGTGAGGTGTTGACCAGCAATATGCATTTCTTCCACCAAATGGCAGACTACCCTGGGGTAGTGGGTGCTATAGCCTGCATGAACATATGCATCAAAGCACCACCCAGTGAGTAGGGTAGGGTCTACATTAACCACAGGGACATCCCCTTCATCAACTGCCAGGTCATATGCGATGCCCAGGGAATTATACTGAATGTGTGTACTGGCTGCCCTGGAAGCTATGACGATTCCAATATATGGCATTTGACGCAGCTGTACCACAGCTTTGCCAATATGGACATCCCCTACGGTCACCTAGTGGGGGATGCTGGATACCCACTGGAGCTGTGGCTGATGACACCCATCAGAAATGCACACACACTTGAACAACGATGTCATAATGAGGCACACAAACAGGCCAGACATATAAGAGAGCATGTGTTTGGAATGCTAAGGTCACGGTTCTGGTGTCTGGACACATCCGGTGGAGCCTTGCATTATTCACCAGCTACATTCACCCAAATTGCTATGGTATGTGCTATGCCACACAATATGATCCTGCGGAAACAGCTGCAGCAGGAACAGCATGGGGCAGGGCCACACAGCCCCCCACCAATGCCAAGCCCTGTACAGGCATAGAACGACTCGGAGGAGGAACAACCTGAGCCAGACCCAGTGGGCGGAAGGAGGTGTCCCCAGTATGACCTGGCCTTGGCAAAGAGGCAATGCATAGCATATGTACAGTAGGGACCCAGGGAATGTCACCCTCTCTGACTCGCACAGACAGTAAAAGGGATGCCAAACATGACACTACCTGTGCTCAGCCATGTATAGGAAGTGCACTATGTGCATCTGACATAGGCAGCCCTCCAGCACCATCCTCAGGTCTGGCACACCCTCAAGGTAAATCAATCAACCAACCAATTGGCAGTTGTATTAGAATGTGTTGGTACCTGTAGCTATGGTATGGATGTGAGCATGTAAGGGAATTTGGTGGCCGAATGTTAAGGCAGCAGGCAGTAGATGTCCATAGTGGCACCATGACATCTGTAGCACATATGGGGGTCACCATAGTAGCCAGTAGTACAAAGGGTTTCATAACCCACTGCGGGTAATGGGCTGAGCACCATGTGTGTCCATACAGCCCATACAAGTCTCAACCAGCTGGACAGGTGGTAGACCAACACAAACAAATGCTGTACTATGGCCTCTGAATATGCCCTATGGATGACCCCCCCCCTGCACAGATCCACACAGACAGACTACAGCAGGCCAGGCAGTTGTATGTAGGTTGTGAAGGCTAGGACATCTGAAACAAATATGTTGGTAATTAAAGCTAAGATCTGGAGTACACTGGTATGCCTCTAGCCAGCACAATATATAGGTCTACACACTGAAATGGAGTACCTGACATACCAGTACAGCTGTAGCAAAAGTGTACAAGTGTCAGGTGTGCCCCCTTCCAACATACACATATAGCAACAGTCAGTTGCACCCCCCCCCCAGTGCTGTGTAGGAATGTGGATACAGTCGGATGTCCCCCCACACTGTGCAGAAATGTAGCAACAGTCAATGCCACATAACCAATGGATACACTGCAGACACAGCATGCCACCTGTCAGTGTACAATACAGAGTTCGGCACCACAGTACAGCCTACCTGGACATTTAACACATGTGATACAGTTGGCCATACTGGGCATGCTCAAACACATGAAGGTATGATGCCAATGTCAGCTGACAACATGCGGAATGATCATACTGGGCATGCACACACATGTAAACACAAGACGGCCAGGTCTGCAAACATCAGTGGTCCGGACATTTCTGCCTGTACATTGCTTTACTGTTGGATGACTGTGCTGTATGGTATGTGTGTGGTACTGTCTATTGTCTATATATTTGCCATGGTGTATTGGTAATTCACATTAGCTGTGTGCGCAGGTTGTTGCTACCAACACTTGCAAAGGATGGTTATTTGCTTGCGGCCGGAACAAGCCCATTGGATACGGTGGGAGTAAGGCACATTGAAGCAGTTGGGAGCAGTTGTGCGTGGGTTTGCATCATGTTAAGCACTGCTGACCTCTGGTTACAGCTTCTTACACTTAGTTTGCCTCCACATTTCTTTACCAGTGCAGTACTCACATACTGGTAGCCAAACACGCTTACACCCACTTGCTACCTCACTTGCACATGCACCAACATTGGTGCTTGCATGTGTCACTCACGCTGGGTGGGCGCAATCCCTTGTGATGCCTATTACATCGGTCTACATGACTACATTATCGGATATGGCTGACCATTAGGTGATGGCATGGAGTTTGACTGTACGGAATCGGTGGCCTGTCCAGTGAGTTAATCACATTATATGCGTGTTCCTCATACAATCTGCTCCCATCTGGCTGATACATGGGAACTGATACTCTGCAATGCAGACAAGTAAATGTGTTTTGGGACCCACATCCATCTGCCAGGTCATGCTACCGCATATCTATTGTAGGTTTGCCACCTTTTAAATTGGCCAAGGTGGGACTTTAGGTTTAACACCTGTCCCACTTTGCGTGGGACAATCCCTCCTTAGGCGGATATGTAATGTGAAAATAATCAAGACATAGCAAATGTAATGATTACAAGACAATATTATATTCTATGTTTCTCTAATAGTTGCATGTAACAGTTATTGGTATATATGACACTTCTATATGTTATGTGAAGTAGCATAAGCAAGTGGTCTGCTACTAGACTAAGCTTTTATTTGTGCAAATACATATAGTTCTGTACTATGCATGGCTGTAGGTATGTATTGACCTGGTACGTCTGAAATTTCTACGGAGCAGGTCCCACTTTGGCCATTTTGAAAGGTGGCAGCCCTATAGGACCTATATGTAGAGATGTCAGATTTGGCAGGGCAACACATACC